>NW_004524758.1:517138-523314 GCF_000260255.1 Octodon degus
AAAAAAAAAAAAAAAAAAAAAAAAAAGAAGAAGAAGAAGAAGAAGAAAAGAAAAGAAAGAGAGAAATAGGATCCTACCTGGTGTACGGCCCTTCTTAGAGCAGATAAATCAGTTCACGGTTCAATCAGAGGAAACTCACTAATGAGATGATTTTCTTCGTTTTAAATTCAAAACGCTATTTCCGATGATGCTGGGTGGGATTCTTCTTCCATGGAGCTACTCTGGGGACTGTTTGAGTGTGGGGACAGGGAAGGATGTGGAGAGGAGGGTTGGGAGAGGCCTGAGCTTCCTTCTGGGGCACACAAGCACATCTCTGATAATTTGTTAAAACAGAGAGCAGACCCCATCCCTTCAAATAAATAAGCAGATAGCAAATAAAAAAGCTCAAATTGTTTAAAAAGTGCACGGGGCTGGGACTGGCCAAGAGGAGGGTCACTCATCCAGTAGGTAAAAGACCTAGGGTTCCATCCACTGCACCGAAAAACAAATGAAAACAAACAAACAAACAAACCAAAGAAAACCAAAACACAACAGAAAAGCAGTACTATGGCTTAGGATGTTGCCTTGCATTTTAGTAAATGGGTTAGGGTTTCTGTCTTGTGTTTTGTCTCCCCTCAGAAGCACGCCTGTGAGCAGTTGGGGGATGTGTATTCTTTCTCTAGAGGAGAAGGGAGGAAGGCTGGAGGGAGAAATGGGCTACCATATCGATTTCTAGAAACAAAACATTCGCTTATGCAACTGCGCAAACAGCCTCTGTTTAGGTTAAGGAGAAAACATTGGGGGGCTGGGGAGATGGCTCAGTGGAATAAGCACTTCCCTGGCAAGCACAGGGCTTGAGTTCAATCCCTGGTTCCACCAAAAAAAAATTAAAAAAAAAATAAATAATAAAAATGTTAAAAAAGACTGTCAAAGGAGAAAACATCAGGCTCTTCTGGCAGAGCTGGGCACAGGCTTCGAAAAGGTGGAAAATCAATGTTTCTGGAAAGACTGATTGGGTCCTGAAGAAAGGGCAATGGGTCCAGGGAGGTACCCTGTCCTGAGACGTTTCTTTCTAGGTGATGGAAGGTTCTGGAAGAGCGGGTGGCTCCTACCGACAGGATAGCGAGGCAGGCAACAAAACATGAAGGAGAGGAAGATGGAATCCAGTCAGTCCACCTTCCACACACAGTGGAGACAGACTCTCCCTGCCGCATTAAAGATAACTTTCTCCCCTTGGATTTTTTAAGTTCGTCAAACATGATCCTCGGTTGTTATTGTCCTTCCGACGTGGCCTGCTCTCCTTCTCACTTCCTGGTCTTTCCTATGGGGCCTTCCTCCATCTCTGTTTTGTGTCCCTGTCCAGGGATGTGAGAAGTTACAGTAGAGAACAGGTCACATTTGTAGCAGTCCAAAGATATGACAACGTGAGCACCCCCAAGGTCAGCGATCTTTTCTCCCTAAAGTCTTTATTGTAGGATGCATCCCAGTGTCTTACTATGTTGCCTAGCTGGTGTCAAACTTGTGATCCTCCTTCTCAGTCTCTTAAAAAACTGGGATAATAAGCACACATTACAGCACCCAGCTTCAGTGAAATAATTTTGAAGAATTATTTTTTTGAATTTTAATTTAATTTTTTTTATTTATTTGACACAAGGTCTCACTACACAGTTCAGAATCATACTGATCCTCCTGTCTCAGCCTCCCCAGTGCTGAGATTACAGATGTGCACCGCCCCACTCAGTTTCCAGGCTGGCATGTGATGACATGCCTGGGGTTCCAGGGCCAGTATGACATGTAGTACTGGGGACTGAGCTTGGGTTCTTAGACCACTTAGAACACTGTGCTATCTCCCAAGACCAGGGAAATAATTTTGAAACAAGGAAACTTGTCCAGAGGGTACTACATAGTGGACATAGTCCTTCTTCACCAAAGTGTCCTTCTCCACAAGCCAGTGTTAGACAGGACGTGTGGAGCTGAGGGCGAGCAGGCTGCCACTTTCTGGTGTGTCAGGGGTCTCTCTTCTGTGTTCTCTCCCTTCTACTTTTTTGTTTCCACTTCCTCTGTAAATAATTATAATTTTGCTTCTGCTGCAGCAGAGTTTACATTTGCAGTATTTGCATCTCATGTCATGTAGAAATGAATTACTATCCACACCATGCTGATGAGAAAGCTGAGATTCTGAGCATTTAGTTAGGATTACAGCCAGCATGTAAGGAACACAAAAATCACAAATAATAGCTATTATTTAAAAAGATGAAAATTTGTTTCTTTCTCATTTTAAATGAGGTTTGCAAGCATACAGCAGAGTGGTGGCCTGAGAGAGCCCATACAAAGGGGGGTCAGGTTCTGCTATCCCTAGGTGTGGCCCTTGGCCAAGCAGGTCCACGTTGGCAGCAAGCTCCAGCCACTGCATATAAATCCTATCCCAGGTGGTGGAAAAAAAAGATTAAGGAGGGGAAAAATCTCACCTAATTGCCGTTTCCGTACCATCAGCTAAAACTCTGGAAAATTTTGTCTGTATTATAAAGGGCTCTATGCAAGCTAAACTCAGGGAGTTCACTATTAAGGAAAAATTGGGTAACAGGCATTAGCCCCGGTTCTCCTGGGTACCACTCAGCATCACGGGCCAGTTATGGAAATAACTTAAAGCTGGGTCCTGGATTTGAGGTCATGCACTCTGTCTGGTACTTGGAAGTTCCAGAACTAAACTGAACCCTAACTAAAAGATGAGATGCTCCTCCTGCCCCAAGGTATTAGCTAATCTTTGTGAAATATCATTATGAATAGTGTTAAGAAAAATGACCCATGTGGCAGGGGCCTCAGGAGAGCAAAAGAAAGACTATTTCCACATGGGCTGAAGGAGGGTTTCACACATGAAGGTGGAACCAGCTTTGCATATGGCTTTCTTGTTGTGCAGTTCTTGGTGGGGGCTCATGGAAGAGGTAAGACTTTTGTCTTTATGTAGCAGAAAATGCCTCTCCGCCAGGATGCTTCAGTTCATTAGTTTCCCCCGTAACATTTCCTGTTTCACTTCCAGGTGTTCCTTAGGAACAGCTGGTCACTGCGATGCGTAACTGGTCAGCATGGTGCTCGTTGTATAAGCCAGTCCCCAACTGACAGAGCATTCTGCCTCTGTTCTCCTGCTTGCTTATCTCATACGAGCCCTGGACCACCAGAGAGCTACGTCTGATATTCTAAGAATGATCCCTATCAGTCATGTGGTTGCAAATAAATCTGCCTCCAAATTCTGGGTGTCATGTTGCTGTTTCAGCTTCCACTGCATCTTCAGAACAAGGTGGTCCTCGTATTTGAACTATTTTTCAATTGACGTCTGAACTAAAATAAGATAAAATAAGCCTTTAGTTCTCACAGACATGCTCAGGAAGCCCTTAACTGCAGTAACAATTCCTGCAAGGAAACTCCTCCTGCAGGGATAGTAGAAGCTGCTGACCTGAGTGACTACTCCCTCCTTCCTCAGCCAGCGTTGTGTTGTTGGCCATGTGACCCTCCCTGAGCCTGGGGGGCCTGGCGCATGACATTTCCACTTTTCTTTCCAGGAGATGGAAGCATAGTGAGGCTCAGAAACTTACCCAGCCCATCATGAGGTTCTGCAGCTCTCCCTGCAAAAGCCTTTGTCTTTGCAATCCTGTTTCCTTAAAGGAGGAGACTGAGAATTGCTCATGCCACAGGGAAGCAGTTTTAGGGAGAATCAGACTGGGGCGTCCTGGCTCAGGCCAGGGTCAGAGTTAACCTGGCAGTGACAGTTATGTGTTGTTTATCTGATTCTTTATAATAAGGGTATTTCATGCATGGTTTTTTACTTACCTCTTCTGATTCTAAAAACCCAACTGGGAAGAGTAGGGCACAGAGCTTTGCCAAGTCCTTGGTCATTGCTTGTGTCTGCATTTTGGGGCTTTCTGAAGCTTTCAAAGTGGATTTACAGTGCTGTGCTACACAGTGCTAAGGCTCAGGCCCTTCTTGATTCATTCTCTCTTCATGTTTGAAACTCAAAAACTCAGAACTAGATCCAGCTCAGGAAAACAGGAACTACCCCATTGTGCGCCTGCACTGTGCCGCAGACCCCCTACTGCTCCTGAACCAGGAATGCTTGAGTAGCCTTGTACATGCAGTCTGCACCAGCCAGCGAGCAGCAGTGGAGTGCCTACCATGCATGCGCATTGCACTGTGACTGCAGACACCACAGAAGGCGACACTGGCCTCAGAGAGCTCAGTCAAGGCAGAGGTTCTTCACATGAGATCCATGAAGAGTTTTTAGAGGATCTATAAGCACCCTAAAGCTGTACCCTGTCGAGGCATTCATTATTCCAAGGGAGAAACTTTACTCTTCTACTGGACGCTGTAAGGAGTTGGGCATTTGGAGAACATTAAGAATCCTTGGCAATATCGTCAAATCAGAAATCTAAACAGACAGATCAGAGGATCTGAAGTCCTATGTACACATGAGTGGAATGCCGTAGGACTACAGAATAACACTCTCCCAGAAGCTCTGGCTCTTACCAGGTGATGTAATTTGGGAATGAGTGAATGAGTAGGAATCTAATGGAAGGAACACAAGGAGCAAAGTGATGTGTGTGAAGGCCCAGAGGCCAGCACGTCTGGTGCGCTCCCTGCCAAGGGTCTGCATCTCTGGATTCCAGTGGGAAGATTTGAGCATTGGGAGTAGAGGACTGGAAGCAAGTGCCTAGGATTTTCTGGCTGGGCAGGGAGAGTGACTGTCAGTGACACTGGTGGTGGAGAGTCCGCAGAGAGACCCTAACACCACATAGCAGGAGTCAGACCTTAGGAGTCAGGATGTCTGAGCCACTCAGAAGGTCAACTCCACATTTCAGCTTCTTCTTCCTGAAAACTGGGTTTGATATTTGATAAATAAATCATGCAATCTTCCCTTCACACCCTGCCCCAAATGAAAACATTCACCCTTACCACCACTTCACAACTGGCCACTCTGGGCCCTGACAATCAATTACCCACCGGAGATGAAATTATTGTTTAATGGCTCCTGGAATGGGCTCCTATTCTGACATTCATCACAATCAATAATGCATCAGCAGGGACAAAAGAAATTACCTGCCTCCTGCTAAGCGAAAGAGTCCATTTATATGCAGCACAGCCCCTTCACGCCTACTGAGCAGCCACCTCAGGTGGGTCACTGTGCTGAGGAGCTCCTTGCTGGGCAGCAGAGAGCAGGCCGCCAAGTGGAGGGGTGTGCACAGCTCCCTGCTCATACTCACTGATCAAGGTGCCTTGTGGGGGGCCAGGGATGGGGGTGAGAACGTGCAAAAATGTTTGCTCAGTATGCAATGAACCAGTTGTCATTCCCTTTCTCACACTTCCTTGCAGCGCTCTGAATTTCTTTAGAGAAGGTTAGGAATTTAGAGTAGCATAGCCACAAAATTGTAGAAATTTTGTGGCTGTACTACTAGTGAATGCTGGTTCTTCTATATGGTATAAACTTAGGTGAATGTTTTACCTTTTAGATCTATCTCTATAAATGGGCCTAGTAATACTGACCTTTGAGGAGTTTTCCAAAAGTTAAATGGAGTGCTATATATATAATTTATATAGTAAGAAACCCCTTACCTTCTTACCCATATTTGGAAAACTACTCCATAGAGAGTAAGAATCATTCCACTGATGGGTGATCTTAGTTTAAATAGGGATAGGTCAACAGAAGGTTCATCTTTATGCTTCATGTCCCCAAACCCTAGAGAGGTTCCCTGATCTGTCAATCTTTGCATGCCAACTAATAGCAGAGAGCTAAGAAGGCAGTGCTTTACCAGTAGATCATCCCAGAGACATTTAATCAAAGCAAAACTCACAGCATCATGCCTGCCTTCCACCCACACACATGTCCACCCACAGACACATCCATCTGTTCATTCATCCATCTGCCCAACCATGCACCCATCCATGCACCCATCCATGCACCCATCCATGCACCCATCCATGCACCCATCCATCCATCCATCCATGCATCCATCCATGCATCCATCCATGCACCCATCCATGCACCCATCCATGCATCCATCCATGCATCCATCTGTGTACCCATCCGTGCATCCATCCATTCACCCATCCATTCACCCATCCATGCACCCATCCATGCATCTATCCATGCACCCATCCATGCATCCATCCATGCATCCATCCATATACCCATCCGTGCATCCATCCAT
>NW_004524758.1:523719-531874 GCF_000260255.1 Octodon degus
TCCATCCATGCACCCATCCATGCACCCATCCTTGCACCCATCCATGCACCCATCCATGCACTCATCCATGCATCCATCCATGCACCCATCCATGCGTCCAACCAACCAACCATCCAATGGATTTAGTTTGTTTGAGTGCTCACTGCTGACCAGATACTTTTAGGCCCTGAGCACAGTTAGATGGATAGATGGATATCTATATCTATATATAGCTATCCATGTATCCATGTATCTATATTGTTTATCTATCATCTATCTATCTATCTATCTATCTATCTATCTATCTATCTATCTATCATCTGTCTGTATCTGTCTCTCAAAACTTACAATATTGCAGAGGAAAAGAGTTCTAAATATAACGAGCAGTGTTTCAGGCCTCTCGTCCTCTGGCTAGGTGTACAAGGCTTCTTGAGGAGATGGTGGTGAGCTCCCCCATTGGAGGGGGAGGAGATTGCTCGTGCATAGGGTACAGGGGCTGACGGTCTTGTTGCTACTTGACCCTGATGTCCTCAGTTAGTCCCTTACTTTCCCCACAATCTTGTTTATTTTATTGGTGGGTGCGCTACTCCAAGGGAAGCTAGGTGCCTTCTCTGAAGTCTCAGACAGCTGGGGATAGAACTGGGCCTGAAATCCTTGGCCAGACTTCCAGCCTAGGGATTTTTAAGAATTCCTTTTCTTTCTTTCCCCATAATTTTATTGAGAGACAAATAGCAATGAGACAGTTTCAAATTAAATTGGTGGGACAGTTTTAATAATTAACACATTGCATACTATCTTCCTAGCTTTTATTTTTCTTAGATGTTATTTGTGGACTGACACTGATAATGCGTAAAGTTATGTTTTCTGAGTTATTGAAGTAAAACTAAAAAAAAAATAAATTGTATATATTCAAAGTGCACAATGTAATGATTGAAAGTATGTATACGTTGTTCAGTGATTGCCACAACAGAACTAAGCAGCAAATCTACCGTCACACACAGTTCCCCAGTGTGTGTGTGTGTGTGTGTGTGTGTGTGTGTGTGCACAGGTGCACATGTGTATGTGCTGTGTGTTGTTAAGGGCACCCTAGATCTGTTCTCTTAGCAAATTTCTAGTAACTGATGCTCCTTGATTAACTACAGTCAACATGTTGGCCTCTAATTCCCAGACTTACCCTCTAATGTAGGTGACTAGCTGTTGAAAGGTCCCGAATTCTGTCTAGGGCACTCTGCAGGGAGAGTTGACATTAAAGAAAGAGCTCTTGGCTGGAAACGAAGTCAGGCTTCCAAAGGGATAGCCATACCTTTGTGTCCTTGCAGCACCAGGCTACCACGGTGCCGTTTCCTCCATGCCGCAGCCCATGCTATGTGAGGTGCTTCTTACCACAGTGACACAATCCATATGCTGAGCAGCCTTAAAGGCAGAGAGATTGATATGAGCTCATGGCTTTAGAAGTTTCAGTCAGTGATTGCTTGGCCCCCACTGCACTGGGTGTGTTGCAATGTATAACACTGTGGCAGGAGCTTGTGGTGTGGTAGGACAGAGCTGCTCAGCTCATGATGCCTAGATGATGGGGGGGAAGGAGGGGGAAGGGGATAGAGTGGGGAGAGGGAGAGGGAGAAGCAGAAAGAGAGAGAGGGAGAGGACCAGGGAGGGGGAGGGAGAGGGAGAAGGAGAAGAAGGGGAGGGAGGAGAGAGAGAGGGAAGAGGGGGAGGGAGGAAGGGAGGAGGAGAGGCAGAGGGAGAATGAGAGAGAGGAAGAGGGAAAGAAGGAGAGAGAAAGAGGGAGAGGGAGTGATGGAGAGAGGGAGAGGGAGAGGGAGGAAGGGAGAGAAAGGAAGAGGGGGAGGAGAGAGAGGAAGAGAGGGGAGACAGAGGGGGAGATAGAGAGACAGAGAGGCAGAGAAAGAGAGAGAGAAGAGAGAGACACAGAGAAAGAAAGAGAGAGACAGAGAGAGACAGAGAGAGAGACTAGTATCCCAAAATTATCTTCAGGGGTACTGTTCTAGTGACCTGCAGAAAAACCTCACTTCCTAAATTTTTACTACCTCTCAATCGAGCCAACAGCTGGAGCCTCTGCTGCAAGAGAATTTGGGGGACATTTAAGATGCAGACATAATACGCATTTAGGAAAGTTCATTCAGTAATTGTCTTTCCGCATCTTATTTCCCTTAGTGTCTTCCAGGCTTGTTCCTTTTTGTACAGGGGTGATACAAAATTATGTTGAATGTTTGAGTTTCTCAAAGCTTATTATACAGGAGGTGCCTAGTTGTGATCCCCCCAACATTCTCAATGGCTGTAAGCACTATAATGCAATCATTTTTGCCACTTTTTGAAGCAGATCTGGAAGTCCTGTTTCATGAGTGTCTTTATGAGGTGTGACAAGAGAGTAGAGTGAGCGCTGCTGAGAGCCGTCCCCAGGAGGGAAGGCTTGGTGAGGACGCCTGGTGTGTCCTCCACACCTTCGTCACCAGACCCCGCGCCTTGTGGTTCTGGCTTTTGCAAAGTCAAAATGAGCACTAAAGGTAAGTAGTGTACCGTGAGATTCAGAGCAGCGAGGCGGCTGCAGCGTGGCAACTGCAGAAAGGCGCGAAGGAGGCCCCCAGAGCCGCTCCAGACCGGGTGTGAATGACTCGCTGAGTGAGTTCAAAGCAGCAAGGAATAGTTTCAGGGAGTATTGGTGGCACTGTCTTTTACTGTAATTATTTTTTATTTAAATGCATACCACATTTTTCTTTTCTTCCTTTTTGTGTTTAGTACAGGGTCTACAGGGTCTCACTATGCAGATCGGACTTATGGTGACCGTCTTGTTTCCAGCCTCCCAGGCATTGGAATTATGGGGGTGTGCCACCATGCCCAGTCTCAACAGCTGTCTTAGCGCACCCCGGGGTGAGGCCAACATGGGAAATGGGGCTTGAACCCCTGTCCTTGCTTCGGCCTAAGTAGGTGCTTTAATCCGCTGAGCTATCTGGCCAGTCCTCACAGTTTTCAATTACACCTCAGGAGACATATCATATATGGAGAGAGCCAGGAGGGTGGGGAGAACCAACAGCATACGTGCCCACTGCTGCAGCCCACTGTGCCGATGATTCTGGGGACATTCATGGCCACCACTTTGAGCACCTCTTGTAACTGTGGCAGCCAAGGGAAACTTGTATTAATCTCATGGTGTCTCAACAAATTTAGTATTAACATTTTTCTTTTCCTGATGTATAGATTTCTGGTAGAATATACATAAATATATATGTTCCATAAGTATGCATATGTATATGAGTTCATATGTGTGATGTTCTCTTTATCCGTTCTCTTGTCAGTGGAGCACTTTGATTGGGTTCAAGTACTGGCAACATGTGGCATTAAACCTGGGATTGCAGATATCTTTTAACAAACTGATTTCATTTCCAGTCAGGAACTCTTTAGCCTTTGCTGTGCCAATGTAGTATTTATAACAGGAGAAGTAGGTTCATCCAACAGACATCTGGACCTGTCCCGCAGGGCCCAGAACCTACAGAGGTGACCAAGGAGTTTGTTTTGGTATACAGCGTGGAATTAAACAATAGAAATGTCAGATCGCAAGTATTTGGAAGGAGTGTGGCAAGTTGCTAAGGTGCCTTTTGGAGGGTGACTTCCCAGAAGAGATGGCAGGCAAGGAGGTAGGAGCTATCCTTGCGGGAACCCCCATAGCTCAGTGCATTGTGGCCGTGGAGCAGGTGGGAACTCTCAGATTACCTTCCAGCTTTGTCCTGCTCCTGAGCTGGCTGCCCACCTTCTTAGCACATGGCTTCCACACAGAAGAGCTGAGGTTCTCTCCTTCCCCTCTTCTGAGCCTGGGTCTGAGACGCTGGCTGTAGTAAAGTAATGAGGTGCACGTAAATGTGGGCCTCAGCTAGCAGAGAAGTGTTTTATTGTGATTACAAAATCTTATTCCTTAAAACAACAATCTGTATTGGTAATTATATGCCCAAGTCTATCAGCTTTGGGCTGTGAAGGGTGCAACATTATAGCCCGGGCTACATGATTGCACGCCTCCTATTTTATAATCTTAGCTTGCACGAGAAGCTCCATCCTAAATCTTAGTAGACAAATCAAGAACAAGACAATGACAAATGAAAACCACGGAGAGACCACTGGGTTCCTGCTTCCTCGCAGAGGCTGGCAGGGGGAAACTGACCCAGCCTGCTGCAGACCCCTCTGCCTGAGGATGTGGACTGTGGCCCTCAAGAGGCAAAGAGCAGCTTCTGGTCAACTGAGGGATACACGCATGCACAGAGCAGCCACGTGCAGTCTTCCTGCCCTCTGTCATATTAGCTATCTCCCATTCATTTTGAATCCATTTTCCTAGTAGTTAAATATGCGGAAGTCCCACTATTGGATGTTCATTACTGTGATTTAACAAGATCTCATCCTTGTTTATCTCTCCTCTTCCCTTCTCTTTCTCGGTCTCCCTTGGTCCTTCTTCACACAGATAAGGGGGATAATTTTACTCATAGTTTTACAAAATGGAAATCAAGTAAGTACATTTTTCTGCAACTTGTTTTTCTCTTAACAATATATCACGGAAATGCCTTTGGGTCAATAGATATAGATCGAACAAGAACACATTCTTTTTATTAGTTGAAAATATTTTATGGTATGAGTGTTCTTCAGGGTATTTAGCTGCAGTACACTGTGTTTCTTTCAACTTGCAGTCTATATAAACTGTGCTCCAGTAACCAGCTGTTTTAGGTGCTCTTCAGTACACTGCATTCATTTCTGTGCCAAAGGTGCTTATATTTGTAACTGAGGAAAACTTATGTATATTTTAAATTCTAATAAATCTTTGCAGATCACTGTCTCAACTCACTCTCCCATCAGCAGTGTTGGAGAAAGCCTGGTTCCACTTTCTGACCACATTCTTAATGTTAGAAGCCATTAGAGGATCTCCTTTAAGATGCAAATACTTCTAGAATGCTGCTTGGCACACAAGCCCTTATGCTTTATGTAATCTTTTTGTTCTTGGAGTTAGTATATTGTCTTATTCAAGCCCCACCAGAGCCCCTCAGTGTGAACTTTACAGAAGTAGAAGCTCAGTGACAAGCAATCTGCCCTAGGCCTGGAGACTCACTGACCTCAGTCCAAAGCCAAGGACTCCAGCAGGCTTTCCCACAGCCCCTGTGGCCCACCTTTATCTGTGGTGTCTATCTTCAGATCTCTGGGGACACTGAGAAGATGTGTGCACTGGTGCCTGTGGCCTGCCTGGGTGAGGCAATTTGCTCCTCTTCTTGGGTCTCCAAGTTCCCTCTGACATTGCAGGATTAGATTAGAAGCTCTCACGCTGCTTCTAACCCCTGTTGCATGACCCAGGAAGGCTGACAGGTACTAACACATGTGCAGAGCTCCTGGGGAAAAGGAATTCCTAAGGGAAGGGGACAGGCTGGAGAAAGGGAGAGAACTGGACGGCACTTTGCATCCAACAGTTTGTTTACTTTTGGTGTGTTGTTTGATTAAAATCATGTTTTGAAATTAGCCCACCTCAGGCCTGGCACACAGCTTCCACACCAATTGTGTGTTTATCATTGAGATGTTTGGTTGGGCATTTCAAGCAAGGTCAAGGGGAAGCTGGGGATAAATTCTTTTTTTTTTTTTTTTGAGTCACTTGGGGCAAACTCCAAATGACTGAGGAGCTCATAGATTTCTTATAAATTCTGACTTCCAAGAATCACCAGGACCAGCCAAAGCATCGATGGCTGGATGTACATTCCAGTATTTCTCTGGAGAATGGGCCCTTCTTTAGGAGTTTTTCTGGAAGATTACTAAATAGCTTTGGACCAGTCATCTCACACAAAGGTGACTTTTTGAAGCCTCATGCTGAATGAAGTCAATTAGAATTCCTTGACTTTTTTCAATATAATTTTTCCATCCAATACTCATCAATCCAATCTAATCTCACTTGTTCTCTTGATGACATTCATTTTCCCTGATAATAAAAGTAACATATAGTAGTTGCATTACCATGAATGTAAATAGCACATACTGAGCACACTAACATGAGTGCCAATAAGTTCTAATCTTAAAAACATCAGTATTTTCTTTGAAACACAATTGAGCTCCTACTGTATGTGTGTAATGTTGAGTTTTTATCTTTTTCCACTTAACATTATAACATCAGCATTTTTTTTCTGGTCCTCCAACCACATGAAATTTATAGTTGGGCGAGCAAGATAGCTCAGCGGACTAAAGTGCCAGCTTAGGCAATCTTAGGCAAGCACAGGGACTGCAGTTCAATCCCCACAACATGTGCCATGCCAGCCCCACCCTCAGGACGGGCTGAACTGGCCACAGAGTTCAGGCATAATGGTGTAGGCCAGTAATCCCAGCACTGGGGGGCTGGGGAGATAGCTCAGTAGAATAAGCACTTGCCTGTTAAGAACAAGGGCCTGAGTTCAGTCCCCAGTTCTGCCAAAAAGAAAAGAAAAGAAATTTGAGACCGGACCTGGTGGTGTGTGCTATAACCCCAGTGTTTGGAAGGCTGCAAACAGGTGGATCACTATGAGCCTGATCTGTTCAGTGAGACCCCAGGGACCTGTACCAAATACATAAAAAAAAAAGAAATTTATAGTCACCCAGCCCTGTGCAACTGGAAGAGGGGCGCGTGCTCCCAGCAGCACAGCATCTCACATGGTAACACTTCTCTCCGCTGCTAGCAGGAAGAACCTTCCTTAGATCCGAGCTACTCAGCAACGCCCCGCACAGTTATTCCCAGAGTGGTGCTGGGAGAAGATCGGTGATGGCTCCCTCTCTCCTTGCTGGCTCCAGTCTGGGGAGCTGGCCCAGGCTGCACGTCCCTGCCCATGTCTTCTAGATTCTTGTCAGGGTAGAAATGGATGAGATAGACTGAGGGTCATAAACACTTGGATTTTGTTTCCTTATGAAAGGTTTCAGAATGTGAGATGCCTGGGTTAAAGATGCATTCATAACATTTCTGTAGGATTGTGTGATTTAATTCTGAAACTGAATGCGTGTGAAAATACTTTGGGATTCTAAACTGACATTCAGATAGCACTGAAGTCATTAGTGCTGTTACACTTAGCCTGGTTGTTTGGGGGCCTCTTTTTCAGTCTGTATTGAAATTCTCAAATGCAGTGAATGCTGATTACTCCCTATCAGTTTCTTCACCTCTCAGGTAAATAGCATAATAATACCCAGGATGTTAAAGTTTTTGAGGGTCAAATAAAATAATGTAGGCAAAGTGCTTTGTCAGTTGCAAAGTAAGAATCAGGTAATTACACTTAATAATAATTTTTAAATTAGTCACCACGTCTACCGTTTCATTACCTGAGTGAGTACGCCTTCCGTATCCTTCATCTGCCCTAAGTTATAATATGTTTCACCAGTTTGTACTGAGGAGCATCTGGTATCTTCTAGGCAGCAGGAGAGCTGGACTCACATGAGCACTAGTGGCTCCTTATGTTGGGCCTTAGTGGAAAGTGGGGAGACAGATCATCCCCCTGTGCCGACACCCCCTAGCAATGACACTGTCATGGTTTGTGTGCATTTGTCCCCCCAACGCCTCATGCAATCATTGGGGCACAGTTCCACAGTTCGCGATTAATTCATGATCCAAGGCTGGGATTATGGATCTGAGCACTGCTGGGATTGTGGCCTGCGGCGGACAGCCTGACGTAACATAAGGGAGACAGAGAGACAGACTTGCTCCCTGGCGCCATTTTGATGCTGGGGCTCCTCCTTTATTCTCTCTGCTCTTTGGCGCCACCATGAATGGTGGCCCCTGCCATGTGCCACTCTGCCCTGGAGCCAGCTGAGTGTGGGATGATGAAGCCTTCACTAACTGTGAGCTAAGTAAACCTTTCCTTCCTTTATTTTGGGTGTATTTGTCCTGGCAATGAGAGAAGAGTAACCGAGACAGATACTTGACGCAAAGAGCCCAGAATGTTCTGAGTCAGAGTTCCATCCAGTGTAACCCGTATTACCTGGTCATGTAGCACACACGCGCTCGCGCATGCACACACGCACGCACACACGCACGCACACACACACACACACACACACGGACTGAACAGCATAAAAATTCCTGGCACATCATCCTAGTTTACTAGTGATTAGATTAGGGGCCCGCCCAAGGGCTTCCGGGGCAGAGGCAGGGGCCGCCCAAGGGCTCCATGGGCAGAGGCAGGGG
>NW_004524758.1:534047-573701 GCF_000260255.1 Octodon degus
AGGGCAGAGCACTCTGTTAGGTTTGGAGGGAGAACGCTGTGGTTAGATGCCCTAGAGAAGAGCCCCATGCCATAGAAGCAGCACTTCTGAGAAAGGTAGGCAAGTGAAGCTGAGGAGATCCTGTTGGAGTTGAGCAGGTACTGAGGTTAAACCCAGGAAAGGAGGAGAACGAAAAGGAGGCAAATAGAAATCACAAGGGCCCATGTTCAGCTGTAATCTAACATGACTTCCCCTCTGCTGGCAGAGGGGGGCACGTGGTGTTAACATTCATTATCATGTCATATTTGATCAACTGCCAGAATTTCTTATACTTTGTGCGCTTGCACGCCGAATACTGACAGAAGCTATTCCCCTGCCCAGGAAAGGTCCCTGCTTTCTAATCTTCCCAGAATAACAGGGAGGTGGAAGGCCATCAATACCAGAGTAATGAGTGTCAGAGTGAGGCCAGGACCGCAGCACCTTTATTCCAAAAGCAGCAGGAAAAGAAGGGAAGGGGAGGGGATGCAGGAACACGTGCCGCCTCAGGTGATGAAGGCTGGGGTGGGCATCTGGTGGGGTGCAGCCAGGCAATCACTTGCTGGGGAGAGTCAACCGTGCACCTGCAGACAGCCTTCTGTTAAGTATGGAAGGAGAAGGAACCCTTCCTATCATTAAAGGAAGCCAGCTTTGAGGAGAAGATGCACGTTGCCTAAGTTAATTAATTAACATTCAAATTATTAATCAAGCATTCCCCCATGGACTAGGCTAAGCTTCTAGAGATACAGGAGAGAAAAGCGATACGAAGCTTTCATAAACAGCCGTCTAAGGGGAGAAATAGATAGTCTAGTAGCCATTGGACAGAGTGCTAAGTCCTGGGACGGAGTCTCATGTCTCATCTGAATATTACCAGTGCACCAGGAAGTTCTTTCTGTTTGTTTCTGGATGACAAATTACCTGACACACCTAGCTTAAAAGGGGGAAAATTTCTTTGGCTCACAGTTTCAAAGGTTTCGGTCCATGGTTGGCTAGTCCATCACTGTGTCAGGCAGAGATGTCATGGTGGAGAAAAGCAGCTGTCACTGGGAAGCAGGGAGCACAGAGCTAGGCAGAGGCCGCGACAGAGGGGCAGGGGACAGCAAACCGCCTCCAAGGACATGTTCTCTTCTCTTCCTGCTAGGCCCCTCAGACTGTCCCATGTTGCTATGCTCAGCAGAGGGTCACTTTACAGGACTCATCTCTGAACCCTGCTGGGTGGGGATCAGCCCTCAATGCAGGACTCTTTGGGTGACCCATCATATTTCAACTATATCACGCTGTTTGCTTCAGACTTTAAGCAAATGCTAGAAATACAAAGACAATGAAAACAGTGTCATTGTTCTGGAGAACCCCTGGCAATGGCAGTAGGGAGCACAGCTCAGGTCAGAAGGGGAGGGGCTTGAGTGGACTCCTTCACTGTTAGGCAGGTGTGGGGAAGCCAGGCGTCAAGAAGCAGGACAGGCAGGTGAGAATGCTGAGGGCAAGAGCGAAAGTGAGCCTGATAGCAGTGCGTTACCTGTAGGACTGGCAACATCAGAAGTTGTTGACCTGAGCCTTCTGCAGCTCAGCATATTAATATGGCTTTACTTTTTATACCTCATTTTTATACTTTTCTGCTGGATGGTTAAGACCAAGATAAAGCAAGACCTATATAATAAGAAATGCAACTTTCATATCTGACAAGGTAAGTCAAATCTCCTCAGGATTTATCCTGAAAGCCTGTACTACAGTTTGCAGATCCTTTGTCAGTGTCAGCCATGTGGATGAGTCATGGCCATTGCTTGACCAATTTGCTCTCTGTGAAAGCCTTATGGACTACTGGACTATAGTGGATTATTTTGCTGAGCTCACACACCTACAATATTTAAATGGTAATGGAATACCCGTCTCTGACAAAACTAAACAAAAAAAGGAATGCAAATGAAGGACCATTTTGTATCTGTAATATACAAAATATTTAGGATAGATATACAGCTATTTTCTTTTAATTCAATGAGAAGAAAGATTTGTACTAATAGTGCTTGGACAGGATATCATGTCTGCATCTTGTACAAAGACAAAAATATGCAATGTGTTAATTATTGAAACTGTCCTGCTAATCAGTTTTGAAACTGTCTCATTGCTATTTGATTCTCAATAAAATTAATTAAAAAGAAAGAAAGTGAGGCTGAGCTGAGTGAGCACTGGAGCACAGGGCTCTGGAGGGGAGGGAGGGTCACTGGGAAGCCACTGGTGCTGGGTCTACCAAACGCCTTCCCCTGGAAGTGCCTTCCCCTGGCCGTAGGAAAGTCCTTGTTCTAGGCAACGTTAGCTTTATAGCTTATCCATTGTTCTTCCTAAATTCCCTTTTCTTATTTCTTATCCACCTCCGCCTTGCCTTATTTTAATGTCAATTTCCATCTGAAATACAGAAGAGATGACAGCAGCTAATGAGCTCAGAGGACTTGGCTTTCTGTGGAGATTCTTAAAGACGAGATGAATTTTAGGTTACCCACCCCAGAGAGCTGGGTGGGATATGGCTGGGGACAGTGGATTTTCTTAGTACTTCTTAAATGATCTGCTCAAAATATTCAGTGGCTGGTGGGAGGTGAGAACAGAGAAAGCGAATTCTCAGGGCTCTGAATTCAGGTAAGTGCTCAGTTATAGATATCAGACTGTTGAAGGCTAAAGCTGCATGTAGAACCTTTCCTAAATTCCCAACAATAAAACTAAGATACACTGCAGATTCTTTTATTTTTTTTTTTTTTCATTTCTGTATTTAGGGAGAAAATTCCAGAGAGGTTTTGTTTTATACATTTATCTCAGCCCTGAAGAACATCATGAAGAGTCTAAAATATCCTTGATGGGGGCCCAGAGACTCAGTGTTTTGCATTCCGAAAGAATAGCTTCTACATGGCAAGCCGCAGCTTTATTTATATTAAAACAAGTCAGATTTGCTGGAGCCTTAAAGATGGGTCAACTAAGGTAAAGTTATCTTTCCAGTTTTTCATAAACCTAAGGATACATTTACATCTTTGTTTGGATAAATTAAAATAATCATTTACATACACATTTGCATACTGTGCAAACTGTGTACATAAGATTAAATTAATTGGTAGCTCCGATGTGTAAGTTGTATGTACCGCAAGGGGAGAGCTCCGACTCTGAAGGCTTTGAGGTGGAATTGGTCGGAGCCCAGCACCTGCACCTGTCCTTCATGGCCTATTTGATTGCTTATTGAATCTCAATTTCTGAACATATAAAAATTGATGAAACAGTGTCTTCTTTAACTGTCAACGTAGAATGTTGAGGTAGCTACAAGAAGTAGCTACAACAAGCCTAACACAGTGTGTGGTACAAGGAAGGAGGGTGGCTACAGTGAGAAAAGCAGTCCTTAGCAGGGGCCTTGTGTCACTTTTCTGAAGAAGGAGATGAGTTAAGCCTAAATGATTACAAGAGAAAAATTAACCGGCCTGGATGCATGGCCTCAGTCTCAGAGATTCTGATGGTCCACTGCGCTTCTCAGGGTCGTACACGTCTTCTGAATGAGCTTGGAGTTCACTTCAGAGCCCATCTTACCAGTATGAGGGATCTTCAGCGCTTCTGTCACACAGTCATCAAAGGCATGTTCTCTGCTTACCTTAGATGTGGACAATGGCTAGTCACTGAAGGTGACTGGAGAAACAAAGACTCAAGGCCATGTTGGAGCGGGTGGGGTCACCAAGGAGCAGATACCAGGATGAAGCCGGAGGTGGGATGGGGGAGCAACAGCCCTCTGCATCAGACGGCTGGGGAGGGACTAGAAGTAGGCAGACCGTGTTCTGAACGCAAGGCAGGTCTAGCCCAAGGGAGAGGCGGGGGAGCCCTAGACAGTGCTGCATTTCTGAGGAAGTCATTGCCAACACAACAAACAAACAAATTCAAAACAGAATTTCTCTTTCCTGCCTCTCCCCAAAACATGCCTTTTCCTCATTTTTCTGCATATTTAAAACAAAATTCTCACAATTATCCTCCATTCTTCTTCCAAGTCCATCTGTTAGGAAACAATCCAGGCCTGGCCTGTGAAGCCTGAGGACACTGTGACTTTGCCCCCCACTCACGCCAACCTCTACCAAGCTGATGTTCTAGTCTCTGTCCTAGCAAGGTGGCCTCTTAGCAGGTCTTCCTGCTGTGTCTGTGGATCCTTCTCTCTGTTCTTCACACAGCAGTAGGTCACTCCTGTGGGAGCAGGCCTGTAAGAGCTACCGCTACACTTAGCATCATGGTTCTAAACTCTTTCCAAATTTGATGACTAAAGGAAGCAATCATTTTTTAAAAATTAGATCTCATGATTTTGGACCAAGCCGGACTGAGGTGATTCTACACAGCATTAGCTAAGGGTCTCAGTAGGCTTTCGCTTGGGGCTGGTCTGGCCTAGAGGGTTTGAGATGGCCGCACTGCCCTGCATGAAATCTTGGCAGGGAGTATTACAAGGCTGGGACCATCTGGGCCCAGCCAGAACCCTACCGCTCACCCTGTGGTCCAAGGCTACTTTACATCATTGCCCTCTGGCCCTACTTCTACATAGAAACTGGAGGTCCCCAGAGACTGCAGTGAAGGCTGGCTTCTCTCAGAGCCCAGTTCTACAACTGGCTCAGTATTACTTTTCCATGATGCACTGAGCAAAGCCATCATAGCTTAGCCTAGATCCAAGAGGAACAGAAACATACCTCTGCTCTGAGTGGGAGGAATAACAGAAGATTTGTAGCTGCTCTGAATCCCTATTTTAAAAATAAAACTGCATGTGATTCAAGACAACAGAAATGTACCTTCTTACAATTCTAGATGTTTGAAATAATTAGGTAGGTTATCAACAGGGTTCCCCTATTCCTTGAGGCTTTAGAGGAGAACCAGGGTTGTCTTTTCTGCTTCTGGTGGCTTTAGATATTCCTTTGTAGGTTCATCTCATGATGTTCATCTCTGTATGTTTTCTATAAAGCAATATCATTGAATTTAGGGATTAAATGGCTAATTTAGGATGCATTTCAAGATCCCTAATTGCATTTGTAAAAAGACTCCTTTTCCACGTTAGGGTCACAGGCAAAGGTTCTGGGTTTTAGGATGAGTGTGTGTCTTTGAGAAAGTCTAGTTGAAGCAGTAAGAATTTGGCTCTAAAATTCAGGGGAAGCAGCCAGGTCACAGCAGTAGTGACAGCAGCTCTCACTTCTCTGGAGGGTCTTCTTCACTGTGACGTGGCCTGCCTGCCTCAGCTGCATTCCTGCTTGTCGTTTGGTAACAGTCTTCAATAGAAGTCATTTGTACTTGTGGAATGTAGTCCAAGATGTTCACACAAATCTCATCCTCTTTATTCAGCCGTGCAGTCAAAGGCTACCACTCTCCTGCCTGGCCCAGCCTATCTTTATTCATGGCCCCCCAAATGTTTCTGTAGTCCTGGTTATCACCCCACAGCACATGACCTATGCTTTGTTTATTCTTTGTCTTTCCATTGAAATAGATTTCTTCTGTGTTGTTCACTGAATCTTCTGAATCTTTAGCCCCAACAAGAGTGCAGGGTACTTGAATGCCTCTAAGAAATACCTACTAACACTGAGGCAATCAAGTAACTCGTGGTCTTCAATGATCTCAGTAGAGATGAGGAGACCAAGTAGTGATGTCACTACTCTCATGCTCCCAGGCCACTTGTTTGAAATGGTTTAACTTGACTTGTATTTATTTCCTATAATTGCCTATGGGAATCAGGGGAAAGGAAAGTCCCAAATGTAGTGATGGAAAAAGAGGCCTTGGGGGCTTCCTTCCGTTGCTAGAGCTGGCAGCCCTGCTATCCATTCAGCTTAAATATATTAGTGCAGTCAGATCTTATGCAGACAGAGTCAGTTCTGGACTTATAAATGTTCTTGTCTTTCCATGGCAGAGTGTGGGTTGGGCTGGCTATTCCCTCAGAGTGAATGCTTCCTACTGAGAATTCTAGGATGAAAATGAGTTTAAAATACCATGGCTCTGGCAGCAATTTGTTTTATTCTTCATTAAATTCCCAGCACAAAGCCTAATGCCTATCACATAATAGGCACTCAATAAATATTAGTAGAATAATGAATTCTATTGGGGATGGCATCTGTGGCTGCTGCTGAATTCAAATGTGAGGCTTGGTGCTCACATTTGAAAACTGGACCATTGAAGTACTGCTTGCAGGGCCAGCGGGAGGACGGAACACCAGAAGCGTCCTGGGGAAATCGCCGCTCCTCCTGAGCACACCTCGGTACACTGCTGAGACTGCTTCGATGGAAAGGTATGGACACCCATAGGCGTGGGCTGAAGCCAAGCAGCCTCCGTGCATGAGGTTTTCTGGGGTTTCATATGGAACACATGGATCTGGGCGCCAGAGCAGAGCTGAGGGCCAGGAAGTCACTCCCAGCTCAGGAGAACGTGCAGCTAGTATTCAAATGAGGGCAGGATACCTTCCAACTTCCATCTCAGCTTTTCTTTGGTGCTTTCTTTTGCTTACTGAATATCAACTTAATGTATGTAGCAAGAATACGGCCAAGGAAAACATTCACGCTGTAAGGCTGTGGTGAGCAGGGCCAGTGGCTCTCCTACAGTCACCTTCAGACATTGAACAGAAAGATATACCTGCTAATACACATCACATCCTGAACCAGTCCACTGTGCGCAGAGCTCAGAGCATGGGAGCAGGAAAGCATCCGCGCTGTAAGGCTTTGGTGAGCAGTGGGAGGCCCCAGTGGCTCTCCTACAGTCACCTTCAGACATTGAAGAGAAAGATATACCTGGTAATACACATCACATCCTGAACCAGTCCACTGTGCGCAGAGCTCAGAGCATGGGAGCAGGAAAGCATCCGCGCTGTAAGGCTGTGGTGAGCAGGGGGGCCAGTGGCTCTCCTACAGTCACCTTCAGACATTGAAGAGAAAGATATACCTGGTAATACACATCACATCCTGAACCAGTCCACTGTGGGCAGAGCTCAGAGGATGGGAGCAGACAGGTCTCATGTGGGAAGCGGAGGGTTCTCTAAGGAAAGCAGGACTCTCGAGCCAAAACTCACCATCCTCTGCTGCCTCGCTTTCCAGGAGAAGCCAGTCAACTCGGAATCCCTTTGGAGGAATGGGCAGGGTGGTGCCCTCCAGGCAGCTAGACATTCTCTCTATAGATGCTGGTACCTTTGCTTAGAGGCCAGCATAATCCTGTTTTCCATAGGTTATACCATCACGAAATTGTGGTCTGAGTCAGATTATTTTCTAGAAAGCATGTATTTATTAAACCTGGAAGTTGAAAAAACTGGCAGTGCCCCCAAACTCAAAAGAAACTTGAGGGAGATCACGTCGAGTGGACTTGGGCTCAGCAGGAGAGACAAAGGCACAGGAAGCTCAGAGCGATGAGGAGGAAGCCGTGCGCAGGCAGGGGCAGGTGCTCTGTGGACCAGCTGAGCTGGCTGCACGTGGGCAGAAGCATCGGCCACAGCTGAAGGCAGGGCTAAGGGTATGGGAGGGAGATGACCCTCCAGAGAGAGACCTCAGCCACCTCTAGCATTCTCTGGATTTCTTGTGGTATCCTAGACTACCTGCAACCTTAGGACAATTTAAAAAAAAATAAGTGAGCATAATTAGGTTTTCTTATAAGCAAGCAAATTAAAGGAGAAGTTTGCCCTAATTTCTTCCTGGCCCCACAACCTTGCTGTGTGCAGGTCCTACCCCATTCTTAGGTCAGATTCTGGACTAGGTACGAGAAAACCAAAGGCTAAAGTCTTCACGGTGAGGGCTAAGGAGGTGAAGAGGGCTTTCTCACTTACAAACGAGCAAACTGGTGATCAGATGCTTGGACATCTGCCTGGAGTCACGTGGTGGGTGACACATTCTGAGCCAGCTCCTTGGACTCTGATACCAGTGACCCCTTATTTCCTGATTTCAGAACACCCTCATCTCTAGCAACCCAAACCAAAGCTAAAAGAGTATTCAGACATCAGCAGCTCAGGTAGAATGGCACGGAGACAGCAGCGCCCTGCATTATGGAGGCTTCACTTATCAGTTATGTATGACACACACACACACACACACACACGCACACGCACACACACACGCACACACACACGCACTCGGCTCGAGAAGGAGGTATGTAATTCCACCTTAAGTCATTAGCCTCTGAAATGTTTTTGTTACATTGACTTTTCTGTTTGATTGATTAGAAAACTTTAATTAATACTATTAAGAATATAAATACTACTCTTAACTAGATTTCACCATTTAATTTAACTTTAGCAATTATTGCTTAATTACTACCTTTTGTGGGCTGAATTGTCAATCCAGAAGAGATATGTCCATCTCCTAAATCTCAAAACCTGTGTTTATGATCTTATATATAAAAAAAATCTTTGCAAATATAATAAAGTTAAGGACCTTAAGATGAGACTATTCTGATTGTCTATGTAGGCTTTAGGGCAACTGTCCCTGTAAGCGACAGAATAAAGCACCCAGACACAGGGAAAAGGCCCTGAAGACAGATGTGCGAGTAGAAGGCGGCCCCACGCCATGCAGTTAGAGCCTCGAAGTTAGGAAGGGCAAATGTGATTTTTTTCCTCAAGCCTTTAGTCTGGGGCACAACTCCAACACCATCTTGATTGTAGACTTCTGCTCCTCGGAACTGTGAAGGGATAACTTTCCATGGATAAATCCTTTTAGCTTCTGTTCATGTATCATGAGAACTGCAGGAAAACGATACAACACTCTCCCTTTTCTTTTACGAAATGTTTCACTTCATTTTGTCTTTCTTTCTTTCAGCTCCTTGGTACTATTTTCTGTGCATCTTGTTTGTGGTTTTGAAAATCACTGACTGAGTTTCTACTGTACAGTGGTATCTTGGTTTAGGAGCTTAATTTGTTTTACAACTTTGAAGATGATGGCTACGTTTGTGTTTGTGTGGGGGAAGACGACTGGGTTGCGTTTGTCACCTGATGCAGAGCTTGTAAATGAAAGCACATTTGTGTCAGAAGCTTTTGCTTGCAATCCACATTGTTTGCAAACAGAAGTGTTCTTGAACTGAAGTATTACTACTGGGTTTCATACATTGTACCTATTGCACTATGGGATTGATTGTCTTGTTTCAACTTTAATACAAATTTATGAGCTTATCCTTTTTTTTGTGTGAAGAAATTCTCGGGGCAATCACTGTTTTCCAGTAATAACAAAGCTGAAAAGTAGAGTGATTGGAATTTGAACCAGGGGTGTCTAAGTTTAGAGCCCTCAGCCGCATGCTCAGGCTTTGGTTTGGAATAAAAGCCTTTCTCTCACTGTTGAAGGTTTTAGAGACCTAGGCACTTCAAACTTGGTGTCACTGGTGCTTGGTTGAACCAGTGTGTATGGGATGTTACCTGGCACCTGTGCCCTCCATGCACCTTGTCTGGATTCCTCAGCTCCTTAGCTCACCCCTGCTCCCGAGGGCCTGCCTCTGATCTGAAAGGACCTGAGAGACGAGTGGTGAGATAGGTCTAAGGGGTAAGCTTGGAGTGCCACCTCCCAGTTGTGCCAAGGTTGTAGCAGGGTGGCTATTCCCCCAGTCTCTCTCGAGAGCCCTTCTCTCACTTGACAAAACAAATCCTTATTATTATTAAAGGGGACATCTTTTTAGCTTCTTCATTTCAAGATGTTTGGCAATTATATGAAAGGGTTAGAATCAGAGTTCTTTCTCTCCCTTGAATCTGCTGAGCATGGAAAATGGAGTTTGAGTGAAGAAAAGCATTTGTTAGACATTCACTCCGCAGTTTTTTGTTTAAAGTTAAACTTAACTGGGTAGGATTAGTCCTGAACTGAGTGTTTTCTTGGTATAAGCTATTGTATCTTGGTCTAAGTTGATCAGAAACTAAATGGAGCAATTCACCTTTACTCTCCTCCTCTTTCTCTCTGGCTCTACAAAATTGCTCTATTAGCGTTGTCTCAGGCCTCCTGACTGTCCTTGTCATTAGGAGTCCTCTTCCTGCCCACCCCTTCACAAGCAATATACACAAAGGGTGTTTGGCAACAACGTCACCATCTCCTAAAGAAGCAGCAGAAAAGACACTGTGGCTATCGCTAGCTTTAAATTGAAAATGTTGTTCCAAACACACATCAGAATTTTTATAAAAGAAAAAAAGTGTTTATCTACTTGGGATTATTTATGTAAATGCTTTAAAGAATGGGCCTAAAGATATTTTTCTTCTCGGCAGCCTTGTGAGCAGTTTCTATCTTTTTCATCTGTTTTCATCTAAGCTGCACTTTAATGTCCTTTAACTGTATAGTTTTATGTGTCACCACTGATGCTAGTTGCCAGATAAATACAGCAGAGTGCTGGCATAGATCTTCTTTATGGGGAATATATATACAAAGTTGCTCCTGCATTTGTACACGTACTCCATATATTTGGAACTTGAAGCTGACAGGAGAAATAATAAACCAACTTTGTAAAGTAGCAGATTCCCAATAGTTTAAGGCATTGAAGAAATCTTGACAACCCTCTTTATTATGATGTATAGACAGCATTCACTGAGTTTCAAATATTGATTCTGTCACCACCAAGTTCTAGACACTCTGGGAGTTTTGGGAGTTACTGAACACCTAAAATATGGGCTGTGCCTGAGACATTAGGGTCACGGGGTGGCAAGGCTGGGTATAAACAAACCGAAACAAATCAATGCCATCATTTAAATAGAGTATCAAGAGTGTGCAAGAGATAGGGAAACCTTCCTAGGAGCAGGTGCAACAAAAGCTTTGGAACACAAATAAGTTCTTTGGCTTCTGGAACAACAGAGAGTTAACTGAGTTAGATTCAGAGTTGGAAAAAACCCCATATTTATTTAACCTCAAAAAACTAGGGCTGTAAGTGGGTGACAAATGGTCCTGTGTTTGCTTCCTTCATAAGAAATAGAAATATTACAAGCCTGGGTGAAGAGTTCCTCCTGCTTGCCAAGGTCTGCCACTCGCTCATGTGGGAGAAGGGAATTGGGAGAAGGAGCTGCGCTAGCTGCTGGGTACGTGGGTGTTGTCATAGAGATAAAGAACGGCCCTGCTCAGAGGTCTTCCAGAAGGTCCTGGCTGGGTCCCAAAGACAATGCATACAGGCAGCCGAGTTGGTTTCATGTGAGGAGAGCTGTCTGCTGTGGAACTGGTTTCCTTTGGTGTACTGAGCTTCCTGTCACCAGGAGGGTGCAAGCCAAGCTGGTTGACCACATCTGGAGGAAGAGCAACTGGAGTTTCTTTCCTCAGTGCATCCACTCTGTGCTGAGTTATTGAGGAGAGGCTATTTTCAGAGAGAGAATGAAGCAGAAATTCATAGCAGTGGTGTTCAGGGCGGAAGATTCTCATTTCTTCACTGAGATTCCTGAGTAGAGTAATTCTGCTCCCTTCTCCACTCCAACTTCGGTAAGTCACAGAAGGGAAACATCACTAGGGTGTTATCATCCTAGCCCCACACGGGAGGATGCCTCTACAGTACAGAAAGGATAATGTCTACCTTCCATCAGGGGAGGCATACAGACCTTATTTTATGATGAGATGGTAGGAGCTCAGAGATTCTCCGAAGAAAGGCAGGCAGGAGGACAAAGTAGTGTTTATTTATAAAGTCAGATTTTACATACAGTGCCTGCCAAGGATTTAGTGTTGCGCTTCAAGTGCATAAATCCCTCCAGTGTCAGAGACGTAAGACATTGTCAAGCTGCCTATGAGACAATGTGATCATAAAGCCTTAGAACCAAAATACCTCCAGTCACCTTGGTAAGAAAATAATCCTTTCTCAAGTGATGCTTTGAAGTTTAATGGAGTTGCTCCCCATCCAGTAAATGAAATCTGCTGCTGTGCAGAGACACCAGTGTGTTGCTGCAGGATCGCAGGGGGCTGCTTCTTTCTTTCCACCCCAGTCCTCCCCAGGCTGACCCCAACCTGCTTTTATAGCCCCATTCCCCTTAACTGTCCTGCACAAAACATATGCCTCAGCCAAATCATTTCCTTGCTTCCATGGACGGCAGCGAAAGCTGTCAGGGAGGGATAGCGAGAGCCCCTTGCTTAAATGTAGGTTTTGGATAAGCCAGCATGACAGGGCTGAAATGGAGGCCAGAGATGGATGCACGAATAAGACATATAAATGCAGCTGGCTGGCTTAACAGAGGGAGAATGCCCACCTAGTACCGAGGGGCCGACAGTGGCGGGCAGGGGGAACACGGTCAGAAAAGCACACTCCTCTAAGATCATGAGAAGAGAATTAGAGGTTGGGGTATTGGCTACCTTGAACCAGGGGCCACAGGAATTACAAGACTTACCTCCAGAAATAGAGTTTCCTTGAAAATTTATAACCTAATGCCATCTAATTGTGAGAGCCACCTAGACAGCGTGAAGTCTTATTCAGGACAGAAAGGAGGAAGGGAGCACCTGGCCCGATCCTGGCTCTGTTCCAGAATCCTGACTGCAAACATCAAGGACAATCTGGTCCCTGGGACCTGACATTCAGGTGTTACCATGGCCAGAGACAGAGTCCTCAACGTGGGTCACTGTGACAGTGAAGGATTTAAATGTGACAGAATGCAGCAACACGCAAGCAGAGCTATCCGTAGTTCATTTTTCACCGCATCACAGAGCAAAGGGCGTGTGGTGATTTCTGAGATAGATGTTCCACTTCTTAAGGCATGTCATCACTAAGGAATTGATGGCAATCCTGCTGGATTAACCCATTAGGTTCTAATGGAGACTGGATTCCCCTTGAGTGAGCGAAAGATAATGCCACATTGCCCTTAACTCAAAATATGTGTTCTGGTGTGAAGGTTCCTGTTAAAAGAGTTTATCTGCTAATTCACTTTTGCCAAGGGACAATCTTTAATTTTTAAGGCTTGTGTTATTATCACTTGACTTTTGTGGACAACTATGCTTTAATTCAAAATACTCATCACACAGCTGGTTGTGATTGATGTGTTTCCGAGGTACACTGAGAACCCTCCTTGTGCTAGAAAAGTCTCAGTCAACTGGCAGGAATCATGTCACAAAATGCCAGCAGACTGACCAGAGGGCCTAGCTTGTTACTGTTTCATTAAGGTGTGTGTGTGTGTGTGTGTGTGTGTGTGTGTGTGTGTGTGTGTTGTGGGGGTGAGGGTCACTGAAGATTGGTAAGCAGGGAATAAATAGGTAGGAACCAGAACTTTGATGGGGAAGAAATGAGATCCCAGGAACCTATGGGGATATGATCTTATACATCTCCCTGCAGGGCTGGACCTATTCATCCTCCAGTAGGCCGATCAACCCTTAGTAGTAGAATGCTAGTTGCATACATAGAGAGAAGATTCTCCAATTCCTCAACTTGGAAGTTGATGCAGATGAACAGAGATAGCTTTCAAGAGTGCCGTGCTTCTTAGCAGTGAAAATGGAGTTGGTCTTAATTTCAATAAAAAGAAACCATAACACGTAGAATCAAGTTCTTCCCTTTATTTCCTTGGAAATGTGTGCATTCTGCATTGAATCCAGCACAGCTCTTTAGTCTTCAGGAGTCTTTCACATTTCTAGAAAATGCTCGTCCACAGCTGGCCCAGTGATGGAGAAATGGAGCAGGATTGTGAGCCTGGAACAGTGCTGGACCTAGAGTGAGTTTTAAGAAGTTGTAAAGTGATGATACCTTTCTAGCAAACCAAGGAGACACACGTTGACCCTCAGAGGAGGAAGAGCTGGTGTAGGAGGTTAAAGAGTCGGAAAGGTTCTTGGATGAATAAGATGAGCTCCTTGATGAGAAGAAATGAGAACACTGCATGGCTATAGCAATTCCACTGGTGTAAGATAATGACTGTCACTGCATCAACCTGTTTTTGTTGCTATCACTGAACACCTGAGACTGGGTATCTTATGTAGAAGAGACATTTATTTCTTACAGTTCAGGAGGCAGGAAATTCTGAGAACATGATACTGGTGTGTTGTAAGGACCTTCTTGCTATACCAGAATGTGGTGAAGGCATTATATGGAGAGAGGGGACAATGTCATAGCTTAGATTTCCTTTTCTCTTCTTATAAAGCCACTGATGTCACTGGGAAAGTCCCACTCTATTACCTTATCAAATCTTAACTATCTCCCTTAGATATCACGTCCAAACACCATTAACAAATGACTTTGGGCATTAAATATCCAATACATGTAGTTTTAGGGGACACAGCAAGTTGATGGCTCTGTCAGTGAGAAAGCACACCACTAGGGATTCAGTTAATTAGGGTTTGGCCAAGGTGAGAGATGATTTTCTGATTTTATCAGTCTTTTGGAAGAGAGGTACCTGGGGTACCTGATAAATGATCATCCTATTTCTGTCACTAAAATATAGAGAATGAGTTGCAATTAGTGACGTAAGGGGACAGGTGCCAAGAGCAGGTTAAGTCTAAATTACACCTGAGAGAGAACCCCATGTTCAAAAGCCCCAAAGCAAAAAAATCGACATTCCTTTCAGATCTTCAAAGAGTAACATTTTAGTGGAAGGAGGGGGTGACGCATTAGAGATACATTCATAGCAAGCCTTGTTGGCTATTTTAAAGAATTTAGACAGTGTGGACCAAGAGTGAGTTTTAAGCTTAGATCATAATGGCATGCTTGAGTCTGGAGCTCAGGCAGCTAAGACTCACGAAGGGAGACAGGAACGCCAGGTAGGAGGGTGGCTCGTGTCAGGTGAGGACTGGGACATCTGAGCTAAGGCCTTCGCTAAGAACATGCAGAAGATGAAAAGAATTTTTCCAAGTACAACTGGTCTGACTTCATGAGGAATAAATTTGAGCAGTTTGTGGGAAAAGGAGAGAAAGATCTTGCCAAGATTCTGGCCTGGATGGTGAGCTCATCAGTGTAGCTAGGGAAATAATGGGTTATGTTTAGAAAACTTAGCGCAGGAGAAAGTTTGCAGGAAAGAGGGCTGCCCCGTGTTAGTTATGCTGAGCAGGATGGATTCTGAAGGCAGCAAGAAAGGAGAGATCTGAAGCTCTGATAAGAAATCAAAGTTGGGAAGTTGGATCTTGGAGACATCAACTTATAGGGAATTAACAATGGAAGGGGTTGTGTTGACTGAAGGATGCTTGAGCGCGTGGGGCACACACACAACACTTGGGGGCTCAAGGCTCTGGAGGTTCACCCTTCGACATTTGGACAACTCAGCAGCTCTGAGCCAGCCCAGTGGAACAGACAGAATCCAGCAGCTGAGTCCTGGAGCCCTCCTCCACATCCCAATGTGCTCCTTCTTCAAATGGAAGTTCCCACTGCTACACCATTGACTATGTGCTTCCTGTTGCATCTCAACTCTCCTGTGAATCTGTAATGTAACCCATTCAGACCAAGCCATTGGACCCCCAACTCCAGTCCTTCCATGGGCGTCTGATCATATCTAGTGCAGAAAGACATCACTGTGGCTGAGCAACACGTCTGTATGTGCTTTGTCACTTCTTTCTCTTAAGTTTTCCTCCCATGGGTTCCTTTATTTTACATTCTTATTGTATGGCACTGACAGTGTGTGTGTGTGTGTGTGTGTGTGTGTGTGTGTCCCTCTAGTCTGGCATCTATCTGTACCTGAATTCAAGGGAAGGGACTTGGGCCAGTGAAATAACTTAAAAACCAAAGTCCTGGCTAATATCCCCAGGAGCCTCTCTAGGAGTTAGCCTGAAAGATTAATAGCATGAAATTTATTCCAATTGGAAATTATTGCAGGATTTTATGCAAGGGAATGACTTGGTTTTCAGATTTCTGTTGGAGCCCTGGCATTACATTGCATAATAAAAATGACATCCATACCCTTCACAAGTACCTCTGACAGAGACTATCATAAACTGCTCCTGCTATATGCATTGGCTCTGGAATGACCCCTGAGGCCCATGTGTTCAAGCCGTGGTACCCTGGGAGGTGCTACTGGGAGCTGGGGAAAATTTGAGAAGTAGGGATCTCCTTAGGGCATGAAGACCGTGCTCTTGCATGGAACGAGAGGATGCCAGGGCCTCCCTCTTCCTTGAGTTTGCTTTCTGGCTATGAGGCAAATGTTTTTGCTCTGTCTTGCACTAGCAGCACCATGTTACTTCTCACCTCAACCCAAATTCACTTGGCCTGTGTGTCCCTGACTGGGCCTCCATGGCTGCAAGCCAGAGTGAATCTTTTCTCTCTGTAAGTTGACTACCTCAGTCGTGTGTGTAGCAGTGGAAAACTGATTAATACCGACCCTGGAACTCCCGGCTCTGAACTTTTCTTCACAACCTCCTTTATGTAGGTTTCTGACCTCTTTATCTTGGCTAAATCAGTTTTTCTTTAAGATGGCTCCACTGAGACTATTTTAATGAGACCCTGAGACAAGGTGCAATGATCTCACTCATCATTTCAAAACTTTATAAATAATCAGTAACTCAAGACTTTATTAAAATTCTGTGTATTGTGTTTTGTAAATGTCAAATATGGTATGGTAAATAATTATTGAATGTTTATTCCATGCTGGGAATTGCATTGAGTTTATTATAAGCAATAACATATTCGGTGTTTACAACAACTCCCCAAGCTAGATTCTGTGATTATTCCCATTTTAATTGAGGTTTATTTTTTGTTTTTGGTGCAGAGGACCAAACGTAGGTGTTCCAGCTTGCTAGCAAGTGTTTCACCACTGCATTGAGTCCCTAGTCCATGATTAGTCCCATTTTAAAGGTAGCGAACGGAGGTGGGGGAAGAATAAATAACTTTTCCAAGATTGCTCAGCTAATTAGTGGAGTTAGGATATGAATGAAAACAACTTGCCTCTCAGACATATAGCTCCATATTAATAAAGAGTAGTACACATCTGAGGAATCTGGAAACCAAGGGTTTGCTCCTTTGAGTTCAGAGAGCCTTCTTTTTTAAGAAATAATTTTATTGAGAAACAAATAGCAATGAGACAGTTTCAAAACAGATTAGTAGGATAGTTTCAATAATTAATACATTGCATGTTGTTGTCTTAGTGGCTATTCATCGTACAAGATGCAGACATAATATCCTTTCCACAAATACTATTAGAACAAACCTTGCTCAAGTCAACAACTTCTGACATTGCCAGTCCTACGGAAAACCCACTACTATTATGGACTACTGGACTGTATTGGAGTATTTTGCTGAATTCACACACCTACAATATTTAAATGACAATGGAATACCCCTCTCTGACAGAGAGCCTTCTTTACAGTTACAGGAGAGAATGGCTTTAATTTTGCTCTCAAGCTAGTCACTGGTTTGGGCACCAGTTCAACACCCCTCTCTTGCTTTCTGCATTCTGGAGCCCTGCCTGAGGCACCTGCTCCATCTGAACCACAGTCACCAGGAATTACCTGCTTCCTCCGTGTGGGAACAGGTCCAAGCTATGAATTTCCATGAATAGAACAAAGCCTGAATACGCACAGGAGTTGACTACTTCTTCAGTCATCGTGTAGGTGGCTATGTGGGTATTTGGAAATTTCCTGATTCCTCCAGTTGATTTTGAAGCTGTCTCTTATTTTGATACCTTTTGTAACAGCTTTTTTATTTAATCAGTGTGCCTGTTGTAGTTTCTTCTCTCTCTCTCTCTTTTTTTTTTTTTTTTTTTTGCGGTACCAGGGATTAAACTCAGAACATTGTACTTGCCAGGCAAGTGCTTATTCTACTGAGCTATCTCCCCAGCTGTAGTTTCTTCTAGATTGTCTGTGGGCACCTTGTATTTCTGCAACACTGCACTCAATTTGCACATAGTAGGCTCACACAATGTGTGTCAAGTGCACTAATTTGCACATGATAAATTTTAATGTGGTTCAATTTTATTTCCTAGCATCCAGGTCTCTGTACACACACTTCTCTCTCAAAAGTGCCTTAACTTTCTAAGATGTTCAGCATTTTTAAAAACAGGTCACATAATTTGGTGGTAACTTAATATATCCACCTAAATTCTTCTATTAATTAACTTAGTGATTTAACAACACTGGACTTTATTGTCATTTTATAGTGCTTTTCTAATACTTCAATTTTATTCTCATCTTATTTCCCCACTCTAATCTGAAATAATTTTTACTGCCTTCCATATAGTACTTCTTATCCCTCATAATCAATATTAATTTCACTCTAAGATCATATTTTGAGATGGAGCTGTTTGCTTGGTTCAAGTTTGAAGATCAAGAGGTAGTTTGTAGAATCTATGTTTTCAAAGGAAATTTCTTATTAAGATAATTATCTGCCGGGCTGGCAGGGTAATTTCAATCACATTGCTTCAGAACTTGTGTTTCTGCTTCAAGGTGACTTGGGCATTGTGTGAGAGCGAATGCCACAACTTGGAAAGCCAGCAGAGAATCTGGAAAGAGGAGAAGTCCGGGGCAGGTTGTGCTCACCCCATTGCCCTGGAGTCCTGTACAGTTGGCATGGCTGGGCTTGGCACCGGGAGCCACAGCCCATACCCTTGTGCTCTCAGAAGCCTTCGCCATGCTGTGTGGAGTGCAGGTTTTAGGAATGAAGCCATCCCTGGGAGGATGCCAACTGGAGGGAAGGGTGGGGGTGGCTGGTGGCGAGATACCCAAGGCAACGTTCAGAATCACAGTGCTTTGAAAATCGTGCTCTGGCTATTGGAGGAAGTTTGGCTTCATTTTCCAAGTACTTTGCGAATTCAAGACACCTCATTCATCATAAAACTTAAAATGGTTTCAGTACAATTTTTTATTAAGACAAATAATAGGATTAACTTATCACTTAAAAGCTAAGACTTTCCTATATAATTGCAGAGTAGGAGAGAAATAAGAAATACTGTATTTTCTGGAAATTAGCATTTCTGAAAATTCAGAATGAGGTTTTCTTTTCTTTCTTCTGGTCAGAAGAATGCTATCAATTGAGGAATTATGCAAAGGGGGGAAATGCAGAAGATGGAGAAAACATTTTAAGAAGGGAAAATAGTTCACTCCATTACTTTTTTAACAAGATGGCCTCTCATTTATCAGTAGATCCACAAGATGATGGAACTGGGGCAAAAGCAGCTCTTAGAGAAAGGAAATGTGTGCTTGTCTGTTTTCTTCATGCTTACATGATGGACTTTTTAATTTCCCTTTCTCTCTTTTAAATTGCTAAAGGAAAACAGTTCTAGACTTTCTTCTCTCTCTACCTCTCTCCTGTATCTTACTTTTACATTTTCTCTGCTTTCTTTCTCCCCTGAATGATGATATTCTCTCCCAATTCCTCCCTCTGATATTTCACAGGATATATATATATATATATATATATATATATATATATATATATATATATTACATCATTTATGAAGCTTTAGTTCTTTGGTAGCCTTATGCATTGGAATGCTCAGACTTAGAACAGTAGGTTTCTATTAAGTATGTTCCAATTGTTTGACTGCTATTCAAGTGCTGGTACATTTTGTGTTTTCATTTCCATTATTTTAATTACATCCTTAAAAGCACCCTGGGTGGGAGGCAGACAGCATTCTTTCCAGCTTTGTAGACCAGGAAACTCAAAAGTGAGTCCCCTGCTCAGGTGCCCTTTCCTCACCAAGGGGAGAACTCAAGCCCAGAGCCAACGCTACCACCCCAAGCCTGCTGCTCCTCTCTCCCTTCCCAGCACCCCCTCAGTACCACTTGCCCCACCCTTTCCCTCTTGCCAGGCTGTGCTTTGTTCTTCATGTAGAAGCCCAGGTACTCTTTTCAAAATGCAGGCCTGGTCCTGCCATCCGAGGCACGGAAGGCTTCACATTGCTCTGGAGAGGGACACCAATGGATCGAACCTGCCTTGGGGGCCTGTGTGTGATTGCCCTAGGCAGCTAGGTTAGAAACATCACGGGTAGGCAGACAGGGCCAGGCTGCTGAAGGAGTCAGTGTGGAAGACAAGATGACCTCGCAACTTTGGGGGACACAGACACTCCTGCCTTGGGCTGGACTTTGTGACAGAAGAGCAAACAAATGCATCCACTTGCCTCCCTAGGGATAGGCATCAGGGATTCATATTCTAAATAGTCATCAGTCACCCAGAGGAAGCCAGAGTCACTGACCCAATCCCTGCAGGAAAAGCCTCTCATCCTTATTCAAGCCCTCTTGCTGTGTGACTCCCTTTCCTGTTTGATCCTGATTTAGTCAATTTTGCCTGAGCAATTGTATGTGTAATCTTACTGGTTGACCATAGTTTTGTCCCAACTTATGTGTAGCTGCCCATGGTTTCCAGTTTAGACTCACCTCACCTCATGATTTTGCTCTGTAAAAATGCCTATAAACTGCAGATTCCTGGGCAACCTGCTCAGGTCTCCCTTCTGTCCTCTCAGACAAGAGTTTTCTTTCCCCCAGTGAATCTATTCTGCTCTTAACCTCCTTTGTTCTTAAAATTCATTCTTCAGCTTTAGAGAAGATACCTTGTCCCAGGTATCTATCAGGTTGGAAGTTTCATTCCACTATGTCAGGATGAATTCTCTGAAGACCTCCCAGGCCTCTTGTGTCACCTCTCTCCGCACCTTAGTTTACTCTGCTTCTGCTCTGCACCCTCTGGATTTTGTTGCTTCTAGATGTCCTGATCTCCACTCTCTTGCTCCTTTAGATATTGGTTGAGGTTTGAGTTTTTGGGACACCTGGATACCCCTCCTTCTCCTCGTGGTCATCCCTATCTCTTTTAGAGTCTTCCAGATAGTAGATGTTTTGCCATCAAACCTACACACAGTATCCTCATTATCTGTCTGAATATCAAACATCTTAGTTGTAACTTGGAACAGGTATTTTCCATCAAGTATTGGTAGGTTAAACTTTGCGTCCCTATAGAATATGAAGAAAAAAATTAAAATTAAAATATTTTAAAAAATAGGAATAAACAATTACATATTTTTACACAGAAATTTAGAAATCTAACCATATATAGCCTTGTAGCAGGACAGTGAGGTTAAGCTCAACTGCCTATGTTGTAGGTAATAATAATAATCTTGTATTCTGGAGGGTTAAAAACCTAAGTTTGCAGAACAAAAATTAAAGGAAAAGGAGGGCTGCAAGGACAGCCAACATTTTGGCCCTACTCTTTCAAGGTCACTGAAGACTTAGGACATAGGAGAACCTGTACTGTAACATCCTGTAACTCAGTTGTGTCCCAAATTTTCTGATCAAGGAGATTATGGGGGTCACAGAGCAACGTGATCAATGATGCAGAGTGTGCCTAAGGAGAGTCACATGGAGAGAAAACATTCTCTCAGGCTTTCACAGAGAGCAAACTGGTCAAGCAATGGCCATGACTCATCCACATGGCTGACACTGACAAAGGATCTGCAAACTGCAATACAGGGTTTCAGGATAAATCCTGAGAGGATTCAACTGACCTTGTCAAATACAAAAGTTACATTTCTTGTTATATAGGTCTTGCATTATCTTGGTCTTAACCATCCAGCAGAAAAGTATAAAAATGAAGTATAAAAAGTAAAGCCATATTAATATGCTGAGCTGTAAAAGGCTCAAGTCAACAACTCTGACATTGCCAGTCCCATGGAAAACCCACTACTATTATGGACTACTGGACTATATTGGACTACTCTGCTGAGTTCACGCACCTACAATATTTAAATGACAATGGAATATCCTTGTCTGACAAAACTAAACAAAAAAAAGGGGATACAAACAAAGGACCATTTTGTATCTGTATATTCAAAATAGTTAGGATAGATATACAACTACTTTCCCTTAATTCAATGAATAGAAAGACTTGTTCTGACAATATTTGTGGACAGGATATCATGTCTTCATCTTGTACAATGAATAACCACTAAGACAACAATATGCAAGGTATTAATTATTGAAACTGTCCCATTAATAGGCTTTGAAACTGTCCCATTGCTATTTCTTAGTAAAATTATTTTTTTTAAAAAAAAACTACATGCCTTACACAAATGCTTGATTAGTGCTTGTTTCCCTAGAAGGCTTTAGGCTCCACAAAGGCTGTACCCTTCTTTATTCATGATTAAATCCCAAAGGTTCTCAGAAAGTACTTTTTACATTTTATGCTAGTGTTAGTAGAACTAGATTGTCTAGAGGCCAAAGGAATATGAGGTTACGGTGGAAGCCATGATTGGAGGACGTGATTTTGGAGCTTGATTTAATATTTTCTTTGGGGATAAGATAGAACCTAATTGTAAAGTGGGAAAATCGAGGACAACTGGAAGTAAGCTCAACAACGAAGATAAACGATTAAAAAGCTGTAGAACTCAAGTCTCCAAGAACAGGGATAGCATCCTTGCCTTTTTGAAGTCTTTCCTTCAATTTGCAATCTATTAAAATTTTTTTTAAAAATGAAGTCTTTCCTGACCAACTCAGGACAGAAGAGTTCTTCTCATTTCTTTGCCGTCATGCGCAGCCCCGTCTAAATGCCTCTCTCCCCAGCTCCCGCTCATCCTCGCCTCTCACCGCAAGAGTCGCACTATATTTCTATTTTCCTGTTCATCTCTACACATGGTTACTAACATGGTAAGAACTTAACTAATGCTTAGTAGGTGAATGAACTGGTGTATATTAAGAGAAGCCCCATCAGACCTGTCTGCCATGAGGAAGATCGATGAGTTTGTGTTGGGTTGAATTGGAAGAATACTGGTGATTGTAACCCAAGTGGGAAGTGGCTTCCGTACTGGGCAGCATTACAGCATGCTCTTGGGTTATATCCTCTACCTGTAATACATCAGTTTCAGATGGTCCCAAGATTCCATTGCGCTTTATGTTCAGCATCTCAGATTCACTTAACTCTTCCGTGAAGGACTTGTGGTACAGTTAAAAAAATGGTGTTTTTTTTTTTTTTTTTTTTTCACCAATTTTATCTCTTTCCTGTAAGTCTGTTCCTATAGGCTTAGGTCTGTGACCTCAGATGAGCCAGCTTGATTTAGAGTTCTCACCATGGAATAGAAATAATATCTTCTCAAACTTGTCACAAAGCTTGTGAGACAGATACGCATTTCATCACCCTGTGAGTTTTTTCTTTCCCGCTCCACCCAGCTCTAATCCACTGAGGAAAATCTTGCTTCTGTCTGAAGTCAGCACAGTTCTCCTTCCTTCTTCATCCTAATGAGAATTCAGCCTTTGACAGCTAGTGCCGCAGTTCTTGTGATGTAGAATCAAGGGAATGAGCAAAGACAGATGCAACTAGAGAGGTGGGAGGTAACAGAGAAAAGAACAAAAGACCATAGCGAAGGTAGGGGCTTGGGGGAGCCTGAGAGAGCTCCAAGATGGCCGTGGGGCAGAAGAGAGCTCAAGTTGTGAGTCAAGTTTGTCAGTCTCTTTTTAGGAAACAGTGCACTATCTGTGAATTGGATTCTAATGTATGTAGTTTAAAAGAGTGAAAATTGCAATCCCTTTACTGCTTATGAACTGTGATTTTTCAAATGAATCATTAGTCCCAAATCAGTAGGCAAAGCCCCGCGTTTTAGTGTGTGTACAGTCACATCCTCTTAATGAGTTTTCGGTCATCTCAGGCTACACATGTGACAAGGGCTCCATAGACTATAATGGAGCTGGAGAATTCTTGTCATCAAGTGACATAATAATGTCAAAGGCAACATCCTAGCACAAGACATTGCTCTCACAGTTGTGGGGATTCCAGATTAAGTAAGCTTGCTGCACTGCCTGTGGTATCAAAATCCAGCAAAAACAACTGTATACAGAACACAACATCCATAATACTTATATTAATGGTTTATGTGCTTACTATAGTTTTAATCCTGAGTTTCCAGTGTCCCTGTACTTATAAAAAAAAAAAAAAAGAAAAAAAGCTTTCTGTTGAACAGTATGTCATGAGGGTAGCAGCCTCAGAAAGCATTTATCTTTGCCATCTTTGCTGCTGATTGCAGCAGAGAGCACAGTGAGTGAGTGGCCTGGACCAGCTAGGTCTGTGTGTACAAACTGCAGGATGTTCACGCCCTGATAAAATCGCCACCCCAGGCTGGCAAAATGCATCCCTGTTGATAAACAGAGTGTGATTGTACTGAAAGACATGTGGTATGCAAAGATCCTTGGCACTGCTCGGAGCAGGAGGCCCTTGGTGAATTTCTGACTTCCTTCTGTCCCACACTCAGGGATCTTGCTGGCTGGTGTAGTGAGTTAGGTCGGAGAGCAATGTGGCTATGAAGGAAGCCACTGATGTGGACCACACCTAAAGCCCCACTGGCTTCAATTATTTTAGTGTTTCTAGGGAAAACGGTGTTTGCGGCTTGAATTATTTAGATAATTGATCTGAATTTACACTTGACTTTCCCTGAAGTCATAGAGCACTGTAGGCTGGTTGCGAAGTTGATTGTATGGGTGATTTTCTTTTTCAAATGTTTTCCACAAATGATGAACAAGACCTAATGTGGCCTCAGCTGCCAATCACAAGTGAGATCTTTGGGTCCCTTTGATTAGATGTGGGTTGATGGGCAGGTCAGCCTCCAGAGGCCACAGCCGGGCATGATTCAGATTGCCAGTGAGGAGCAACCCTTTCAATTGACATTGGCACATTTGGACTCTCTGGAAGATAGAAGCTCTGAATAGCAGTGGAGAAAAAACCAGAAATCAGAAATAAATAAAATATAAGAAGACAAAGGAGATTTAAACATCAAAGGAAACAAATGCTTTGGAAGGCAAAGAGACATTTCTGATGGTTCGGTCCTTCTGGTGGTTCCCATTGCTGGTGGTCCCTTTTGATGCTTCTGTCTGTCTTCTGGGGAAATGGAGGGAAACACTTGCACTGATTTTGTCAAGTGGAAGTTGCTTAATATGATAATCAGTCCCTTCTGAGGAGGTTGTATGGAGAAGCTGAGGCCCAGCAGCAATCATTATACAGTCCCTAATTGTCTCTGGTGTCAGCTCAGACCAAAAAAGATGAAGGCAGGCAGGGGGAACACCCAAAGAGGAACTTTTAATCCCTCACCTTGGGACATTCTGGACTTCCCAATCCAGGAACAGCAAAGCTGGTGAAGACAAATTGCGCAAGTGCTAGTTTTCACTTTGACACATACCCAAGCTGGTTTTGATCTTTGCTTTTGTTTTTAACTTCTATAGCCTGATTCTCCCAGGAGGACTTGGGCAATTTCTGGGGAGCCTGTGCTGAATTCTAATCTGCTTGTTTCCTCCTATTCGTAAAGATGTTCACATGAAAGGGCATGGGGGCAGCCTCTGGGGAGGAGTGGCCCAGTCCCTAAAGCATGTCTCCAGTAACAATGCCAGCTACTGCTGTATTCTTTAGTACAGTGAAATTAGTCCTGTACCTTCAAATGTATTTGGGGGTGATACTTCTAAGAGGAAGCATTGCTGAGGAGCCCTAATATGTCTTTTCCCCACTAATTCACCATGTCTTTGGCCCTCTGTCTTGGAGTGAAAAATGATTTTGTAAAGATGTGAGTCTTGGAGTCAACCTTCTCATTTACGTATTGGCTGCTTGTCCTTGGGAGAGACAATGACTACATTCCTGTCAGGGTACTTGGAGGAATATGTACTTGAGGACAGATAGGTATGCACACACATAGACAGAAGCATGAGAGAAGGAGGGAGGGAGAGAGGAAGAGAGAAAGACAGATAGACACAGGCATTAGGTCAGTGCTAGGCCCATATAGGCATCCGGCAGAAGGTCATAGTGTTCAATCCCTCGCGAGCGGGAGAGTCAACACTAAGACAGCCTGCCCCGTACTCAGTTAAAAGATGAAGGATCACTATCCATAAGGAATAGTTTGAGAACCTAAGATTATGCTTAATCTTCTGCATATTAGGATTAATGACTACATCTTTTTGTAGTGCTGAGAACTAAACCCAGAGTCGTGGGCTGAGTTATATCCCAGGCCTTTCCTAGGTTTCATTTTGAGTTGCTTAAGTTGCTAAGAGGGGAGGGCATCAGCCGTGCCTGAGGAGTGTCATGTGTCACAGGGAGACATAGCCTTGGACACATTCATGCTATTTGCCTAATATGACTGCTTCCTTGTGCCTCTGGGCTAGCTCACATCACTAATGGAGAAGGAAACAAGCACATGGACTTGTGCTGCTGCAGCAGTAGCAGGGTTATTCAGAATGTCCTGTGGGTGAGAAAGGAAGGTTGTAGGTGAGCCCTGACTTCATCCCTTCTAGAGGCCCACCGAAGATGCTTTAAGCCTGCAGAACTGGGGCTCTGTCACAATAATGGCTCCATATTGCATCCTCTTTTTAAAAATTTCCAGTCTTCATTGAGGGCAGATTAATGTATCAATCCCAGGGATCTTCAGCAGAACTTAATAACAGCATATATTTGATGATGGGAAAGGGGGTAGAGCTGTTGCATAAATCAGCTCTTTGGAAATGGTGTTGCACATGTAGAGCTTGAAATGTTGTTAAGACACCGATCCGGAGGTGAACCTTGAGAACCGAAAGGTCTGTGCTTGCAGCGTCCCCGGCTGCTGCCAGCATTGCTCGTCCTTGGGCTGTGCTGTGAGTAACAAAGCCATGAGCACAGAGCTCCAGTAGCTACCAGGGACCTGCGCCGAGAGCGCCCTGCCTCTGTCTGCAGGCACATCCGAGTTCCTTCTCAGGAACACCTTTTATCCCCTGCTCCTTCAGTGGGGAGTCCCCATCCTTTATCTGGTCGTACAGAGAGCTGAGTTAGCAGGAAATGTTGAAGGCAGTGAGCTGGGCTGGGCCCTCCAGAGTCAGGACAAAGATGGAAACCCAGCACAGCTGCGGCTGGAAGAGCGTCTGTCGCAGGTCAGCCCATAAACGAAAGGCAGAACGACCAGGCCTCAAAGAAGTGGAAAGCCTGGTTGAATGACATCAGTCACCTCGGTGGACAGCCAAGACCCTCAGACTCATCCCTTCCTGAAAAGTTCTTTGTTTTTCCCATGTGAATTTGCAACATGACTTACTTCCCTGCTGTATCAATATTACCTAAGTGGCTATATGTATAATCTTATCGATTGGTCACAACTCTAACCCATTGTACCTGCATGGTTTTGCTCTGTATTACTTTCCTTGAGAAATGGGGTCCTCTGCCTCTCAGGAGCTGTGTCTCTCCCTCTCAAACATTTCCTACTCTGAACCTCTGCCGCTCCTTAGAATTCATGCTTCGATTTTTGGAGAGCACGAGATTAGCGTATCAGACATCTAGCAGGTTGTGAGCTATAACTTTTCTCTTATGTCATATTTGGAGGTCTTATACCATTTCCCATATCAGTAAAATCTCCCTACCTCCTGGGAATGCATCTCCCAGAAAGACAGTGCCTCCGCCGAGGTGCTGTCCAGGTCTCAGCAGGTGAGAGACTGCGTGACTTCCAGGATTTAGCAGGCAGAATGCTCTTCCTGCTGGTTGCTGCCCTCCCCATGTTTGAACAAAGGTGATTAAAGGCCCTGCACCTCCAGCTGAGTCTCTGTGATTGGCTGGCCGGCTTGCAAACACTCACTTTTCCAGAGGTCGGTAAACACTGGGGAAATATTTTTCATACTGAGCAGGACTATATAAATTGCCCAGCATCTGGAACAAATTGCTGTCTGAATACCCGGGCTGCAAAAGAAGAGGCAAGAGGAGGCTGTTTGATCAGGAAAATAAAGAGTGGCTCCTGACTTGAGACCAGCGGAGAGGCAGCTGTAAGACCGTGGGATTCCGCGAGGTCCCCCATTTTAGTTTGGGGAGCAACGTCATTCTGGTAGAGGATGCAGCCCACTCACTAGCAAACTAAGGAGCAGGGTTTTGAGACAATGGGAAACGTGGACAAAGGGAAGGAGACCTCAGGCCACATCCTGAAGTGCAGTCCTGCATTGCCCAGTGATGGACATGCTCCGAGCAACGCATCGTTACAACAGCTGACATGTCCCAGAGTGCGCTGACACAAGCTTGTGTGGTGGAGCCCACCACACAGCACTGCTACATTACTGTCTGTAGGGAACGCCGCCACATACACAGCACACTGTTGCAAAGACACCACAGTATGGCACATGAATCCCACTGTGGCTCTAGGTTCAGGCCAGGCGATAGCAGCTTACAGCTCTCGTATGTGAAGTGGCTGCATGTGTACAGGCCCTGCCTTAGTGGGGGGCATTGCCCCACTCATCTTCAGGGCCATACTTTGTAGTAGGTAAGTTCTTTTTAGCCTCGTTTGATTGGTGAAAAAATTGTGGCCTAAAAAGTGAGTGAGTTGCCCAAAAATTTGCACCTAGCAAGTGGAGCCCATGAGAGCTACATGGACGTAGCAATTCCTTGTGACTAGCTTTCTGCAGGGTGTGGGGCACGTGGAGGCTGCCGGCCTCCCCTGCATGGGCATCCTGCTGGGTCAACTGTGCTGACTTTGGGCAGCTCTTACTGTCCCTAGGGCTGGTTCTTGCTCTCACTTCTTTCCCCTTGGCAACACTCCTTCCTCATGAGACTGTGGTGTCCCTCTTTTATTGTCTCTCATGCGTATTCTCTGCAGTGATGACAGTGACTTTTGGTGAGGCTGGCTAAGCCGGTCTATGCTGCTGCACCACCGAGAGGGCCAGCCCCCGGGGCCATTGGACCTTTCCGTTTTTCTGGCAAGCGATGCTTTCCGAAGGTGATGTAAGCAACACGCCAAATAGCAAAGCCTTACTCCTTAATGAGTGACACATGGCTCCTGCTCCTGTCTTAAGTCAACAATCCAAGAGAAGTTGAACACATAACCTAGCAGCAATTACCATCCATGTTCTTCAAAGTTAACACCACCTTCTGGTCCTTGGGTAAGTGGGCCGCTCCTTCTCCTGACATTTCCCAACTTTGCTCCAATATTTCATCTCTTCCCATTTCTGTAGCAATTTGTTCCCATCAATTTCTTCGCCGCCTAGAATTACACTATTTTCCCTGGGGTAGGCAGAAACCATGGCCTTCCACGGTCATATTCACTTCCTAATCACTGAAATCTTTGACTATTACTTTATAGGGCAAAAGAATCAGTATTACCTTACCTGACAAAGGATGATTACATTAATTTTTTTGAAGGGAGGAACTTGTCTTGGCTTATCCAAGTGGGTCCTAAATCCAACCACAAGCGACCTTCTAGGAAAAGCAGAGGTGGCTCTGAGACATTCATAGAAGGCACAAGCAGAGACAGACACTGGTGTTTGGAGGCCATGACCCACAGGAGGCCATGGTGGTCGGAACAAGAAGAGTAAAGACTGGATTTTCTCCAGGAGCCCATGGATAGAGCCTGGCTCTGCAATACCTTGATTTTGGACTTCTGGTTTTCAGAGTCCTAAACAATTTTTTTTCTTTTTTTGAGGAACCAGGGATTGAACTCAGGCCCTTGCACTTGCCAGCCAAGTGCTTATTCTACTGAGCGATCTCTCTGGCCCCAATCTCTTTCTTTTTAATAACCATCAAGTTAATGGAAATTTATTCCATCAGTCCCAGGAAATCATTGTATAAATCATCACACCTAAACATCGTCTCCCTTCAGCAGTGGTGGTATTACTTTCTGGCCCTTGTTTTCCAAAAGTAGTGGTTCATACCATTTTCTCCTCACTGGCTGCAGTCGGCTGACATCACCGCAATCCGTCACCGGGGATGTGTGTGCGACATCCTCTCTGACATGCTCCATCTTTTCACGAGACTTCTCTTTCCTCTTGGACACCCTCCTCTGCCAGTCTTCTCCTGGCTGATTCTGACCGCCATTCCCTGGTCTATACCTACTGCTTCCAGGGGCTCAGCCAGGAGGGTCAGTGCTTCCTTGGAGGACCCTGCTGGAATCTATCGCCAACAATCACTACCCCTTTCTCCCAGCTCCCTCGGTCTTCATGGACTTTTTCTCCTTTGGGTTGTTAGAGTCAAAGGTGGCAGTCATGGCCACTGCTAGCCCAAGATGCATGCTGCATACACAGCTGATGGGTAGACTGGCCCAGCAGGGCTCCTTGGCAAGAGCTTTACAACCAAAGCTCCATCAGCAACAGATGTCCTGGCTTTCCAGTCATCTTTGCCCTGAACTGTGGAGAACAGCCAGAGTAGATATGAGAAATGGGGTCTTCACCCATGGTGGGCTATTCCTAATTCACTCAGCCTCTCTGCTTTGTCAGATGGGTCTTTCACAAGCTCATTCAACAATTTCTGCCAAGAGTGGGAGCCTCTCTTGGTGAGGAGCCCAGTCTCTCTGCCCCTGGCTTGTGGGAGTCTGTGTTGCAGTTACTATTTGCTCCTCTAGTTGCTGCCAGAGGAAAAAGGGTGGGCAGTATGGCCAGGGGAAGATCCACCGGGGACCAGCTGGAAATGGCCCCTGATGCCCTCCCTGCAGAGGCAGGTAGCTGGGAGACGTGGTAGCTGAAGCACTTGGTGGAGCAGAGCTCTTGTCCCGTCTAGCACTCCTTGGGGCTATGAGGGATAATTAGTCCCATGTTCACACAGGCTCAGGATGGGACACAGGCAAACACTGCAGTTAGTATGGACTGGGACAGCTTCAAGGGACACACAGATGACACCCAGCTCTGTACCTCTGCCTGAAGTGACTGCCCTGCATGTTGGCTTCTTATTGTTATCTCCCTAGTGTTGCCTAGACTCTTCAGAGCCAGGCTCCACGGTAGACTCGTGACTTTTCTGCCTGGGCTTTGAATTTTTCTATGCAATTATTTTTTAGGAGTCTTGCACTCTCATGACTGCGTTTAGGACATGTGAGTCTTGACTCCTCCCTGCCCACCCAGCCTCAGCCTCAGCTTGGAAAATCATCTCGGTGACTTCTGAAATCTAGTCCCTCAGGGATGGCGAGATAGCTCGGTGGATTAAGCACCTGCTTTGGCAGATGCAGGGACCAGTGCTCGATTCCCGCTCCCTCCTGCCACACTGGCCTTGCCCCCAGGGTGTGCTGGGCTGGGGCTGAGTCCAGGCATGGCGGTGCATGCCTGTAACCCTAGCACTGGGGAAGCTGAAAACAGAAGGCGTCTGAGCTGCATAATGAGACCCTGTACCAAATACACACATGGAAAAAAAATCGAAAGTCCCTTCCTGGGCCTCAGGCCTACAGTTCTTTTGGCTGCATGACCTTGGCATGTCTGTTTCCTTCACCTTATTTTCCCCTCATGTAAAGCTTAAATCTTCATAATGCCTTCTGATAGAAATGTTGGGAAACTTAAATATGGAATTCTTTTAAGGGCTCCCAATATCTGACTCTTAACAAGCACTTCATATATATTGGCTATGTTAATATTAGTGAACAGCTTTAATATATTCTATATATAAAACTACTGTCTTATTGACAATTGATTGGGCTTTCTGTCTTATTTTGTTTCATTTAACTCTATTCTTTCCAGAGCTGTCAGAGTGATGGATGATTTAACACACACAAAAAATCTAATCATGTTCCTCCTTATATATCTCCTCACTGCATGATAAGACAGAACCTCTTTTCTCTTTTCCTTCTCTTTTTTCTTTCTTTCTTTCTTTCCTTCCTTCCTTCTTTCTTTCTCTCTCCTTTCTTCCTTCTTCTTTCCTTCCTCCCTCCCTTCCCTCCATCCCTTTTCCTGCCTCCTTCCCTTCTTCCTTCCCTTCCCTTCCCTTCTCCTTTCTTCCTTCCTTCTTCTCCTTCTTCCTTTCTTCCTTCCTCCCTCCCTCCTTCCCTTCCCTTCCCTTCCCTTCCCTTCCCTTCCCTTCCCTTCCCTTCCCTTCTCCTTCCTTCCTTCCTTCCTTCCTTCCTTCCTTCCTTCCTTCCTTCCTTCCTTCCTTCCTTCCTTCCTTCTTGCCTTCCTGCCTTCCTGCCTTCCTGCCTTCCTGCCTTCCTGCCTTCCTGCCTTCCAGCCTTCCAGCCTTCCTGCCTTCCTTCCTTTTTGGTATTGGCGATGCAACCCAGGGTCTCATATGTGCTAGACAAGTGCTTTACTCCAGGCTAACGCCCAGCACAGAAGCAATTTGTTAACAAGGTAGATGGGCTCCTCTGACATACGGCTGTACACTCTCCAGTTCCATCCTGTCACGTTCTGACTCATACTTGTATTCTGTCTACCCCGAGTTGCACAATCACATGACCGCGGTGGAGGCGCACGGGGCAGGGGCCTGTGGTCACGCGCATTTCCTCTGCAGCGCCCTCTTCGGAGACCTTCAGCCCACAGCTTTAGTCACGTGCCAATTAGACAGCCAGGCAAGGTGTCCCCTGTGCTCCTCCTCCTTGCCACCTGTGGACTTGATAGGTGTCCTGACTCGGTGCCCTGCGCATCTGACGTCACAGCACTCAGCCAGCTCTATACGTGAGTATGTCTCTCAGCCTTGGGCGTCTTTTTCATCCTTTGCCCTCAGCGTGTGGCACAGAAGACAATGAATGTGAGCACAGTGCTGGCGCTGGTGGCGAGTGTTCTCTGCTTGCGGCCAAGACCTTTCTGAGTGGGTTCGTAGGAGCCGGAGCTCTGCACCGCGGCTGACCTGGAGAAGCTGGAGCACGAGGTCGCCGCGCTCTTCCGTTCAAGCTGAGCACTGCATATTTCCAGGGACTTCTGCTCCTGTAGAATACGGGCTAATGGGGTCTCCTGGACCTCGGCAGAGCACATACCACTCGGAAGCTTTTGCTGTCAACGGAACACAACATTTGGGGTCAGTTTAGGCAGTGGGGCCAGGTGGTGAAACGCTGGCATTAGAGGACAGAGGACATAAACACCGTAATGAGACAGGGCCCGGGGCGGAGGTGCAGTGGGGGGAGACAGCTGCCCCCGGAAGCAGGGCTGCCAGCGACCGCACGCTTCCACAGTGGCCCTCCCTGGGTGCAGCTGTGGGAACGGAGGGCAGCAGTCCAGCAGCCTGCCATTCGGGGGACGTGTCTGTCCTGGGGCACGCAGGCACGGTGGCCTCGCAGTGCAAGGTGAGCCGCGAGCTTGGGCGGTGCGGAGAGCTGTGTCTCTCGGGGCAAGGTGGGCGCGGGGACGGTGCTCAAGGCCTGCGGGAAAGACGCCGAGGCAGAACTGGGGTGAGGCTGCACCCCCAGCACTGACTGGCCTCTGTGAGGGGCGAGGCGCTGCTGTGCGGGGTGGTAGCGGCAAGAAGTCTGCAGAACAGAAGAGCGACGGGCAGCAGGCCGAGGTGCCGGGCGCCTGCCTGGCAGAGGCGCCGACCCAGACCTCGCTGGACACTGCTGCCGCCACCGTGGCAGCCCCGTCTTCTCCTTCTTACACACCCTCAGCGACAAGGCAAGGCTCAGCCTCCGCTTAGAGCAGCTTTTGGAAGAGCAAGCTGCACTTTCCCTGTGGATCCGAACGTGTCCGGATTTCGGAAATATTGAAATGAGCCACTCGGAAATTAGGGCAGGACGGGGCAGCCCCCGGTGAGCTCTGCAAGCACTCGTGACCGGACGGTCCTGGAGGCCCAGGTGTCCAGCGAGCAGAGGATGGAGGATGCGGAGCTCCGCCCGCCTCTTCCCGAGCTGCTCTGCTCTCTGGAGCATTCATTCACCAGGCAGCAGCAGGCCAAAATGGCTCGGGGCTCTCCTTCCCCTCAAGCTGGGCTGCTTTGGGATTCTGCTTTGGCTTGCGGGCTTCCCTGGAATTTTGTTACAAATTCTCCACACTCCTCAGCAGCAGCAGCTGGTCCGCAGGCCTAGTTACCTTCGTTAGAATGCGTTCCCTCGCTCGCTCCCGGACGTGCCGAGGTGGCGCAGTTGCCGCGATGCTGCTGCCTGCGGTCCCTCCTCTGGGCCTTCTCTCTGTTGGGTCTTCATCCTTTCCCGCTTGGCTGTTCCAGGTGGCTGAGGTGCAAAATCAGTCCTTTTGCCTCCTTACAGGGGCAGGAAAGAAATTTATCGCTGCATTTTAAAAAATCCTCATTAAGGCAAATTAAGGCAGCGAAGCTGGCAACAGAGGGGTTTGGAAGAAAAAAAAAATAGTGTTCATGAAATATTTATTAAAACAGCCATTGTAATAAATATTTGAAAACCAGTTATTAACATTAAATCACATCAGTGTCAAGCTTACACTACACAGTGTCTGTTCTGCTAATTGAGTGTCAGGGTCAGAGCTGGAATCCGGGTGGGTCAGTGAAAGCAGCGTGTCAGTGAGCCGTGAGAACTTCTCCAAAGACTTCTGGACCTCTGAGCTAGAACCTGAGCCAGATCCAAAGCAAGAACCTAGAGGGCCTGCAGCCAGGAGCCCCGGGACAGACGGCTCTCCCAGCTTCTTGCCCAGCTATGGACTGCAGGAGGATTGTGGGGGCCCTTCGCACAGGTAGCTCCGTCTTCTAGCGCTGAACATTTCCATGGATACGAGCTCAGTAGGTCATACACCTCTATGAAATACCCAAATTATTGGCTAGCATCACCCTCTATGCCCAGTGTAGTGTGATTTTTCTCTGCAATAGGCATAGTTTTGTTTCTATTTGTCTCCTTTTTAGTAAATGTAAAATGTCTGTTTATGACTTGGGGCCTTTCCATACCTGCAAACCCTGCTTTTCGCAGAAGAAGCAGCGCAGAGCCTGCCCTGGCTGCGGGCCCTCCCCCTGGCTCCCTGCATGCGCTACTTGCCCTCATTGCGGCCCGCCCCATGTCTCCATGCCTCCTCACACTCTGCTTGCCATTCTGCAGCCATTCTGCTTGGCAAGGGGGTCCTCATTTCCTCCTTGCCTCCCGGTTTGCTCCTTTCACTTTTTTCTTTTTCTACAAGAAAACAAAAACTCTGAAAATGAAAACACAAATGGACCATGAACCCATTCAGAGCATAAACAGAGCCACTTCCCCTCCTGTCACCTGACCTGTCGCTTGCTTCTGTCCTTCCCCTGTGCAATGTGCAGTCTTCCAACGTGCGCATGTGGCTCTGCTAGGGTTCCTTCTGCTCCCTGAGCTCCGTCCAGTGGTGGGGCTGTGGCGTGCGCTGTCCCCTCCACCCTGACCTCAGCAGTGAGATGCCTTCTCTTTGGTCCCCAAGCCCTCAGGGCCGGTGCCATGCCCTGGCCCCTGGTAGGGCTTCGTGGCTTCATGTGCCACATTCAGGGCGCATCACAGCTGCCATGTGACCTTTCTTCCTGGGACTATTAGATCAACACAGGTTTATTGCAAGACCATGAGTTGAAGGGAAGTGTGTTTGCTCCTATGGAAGATGCTTAGTAAATGCTTGTTGCCTAAATAAGTGAGTGAAAAGTGGATTCTGACAAATGCATTCCTGTAGAGACTTTGCACAAGTTCCTACACTGTGGCATTGTGCAACCACATATTTATACGTAACTTTATAAATCAGTACACATGATAATATTTATTTAACACAAAAAACCAAACAACACATAACACATATCTCTATGTCATTACTCTTAAAAAAGAAGGCCTCCACTCAGGGCTGGGTAATTTATTTAACATTCTACTGTTAGGAAACTAAGTGCCAAGCCCACTGGCTTGATCGTATAGCCTTCTCTGAGGGCATACTACTTGTGAAATATTCCACTGCTCTGCACGCCTGATGCTGAATATGCCAGTATACAAGTCACCTCTCATCTATGGGGGATAGTCTAAGATCTTCAGTGGCTGCCTGAAACTGTGGTATTACCAAACCCTATGATTTCCCAATATCTTCTTTACATATAACCCTGAAACCTTTAAATTATAAATCAGGCATTGGAAGAGATTAACAACAAAAATAATCAACTGCAGCAGTTACAACCATACACTCAATGAAACACTTACCATCACTATTCTCATGTGTTGGAGTCATTGCAAAGTTAAATAAGGGTCATCGGAACCCAAGCCTCGTGACACTGCAACAGCCAATCAGGAGCCAAGACAGCTCCTAAGAGACTGGGCGGTCCTGTAGCATTCACAGTGTGGATGCCTCGGACAGAAGGACATGCCCACCCTGAGGAGGATGGAGTGGGGCGGTGGGAGACTTCATCACAGTGCTCCACTTAATACTTGTGAGTTATTTCTAGAATTTTCCATTTCATATTTTCAGCAAAACTTCCGATGAGGAGTCAGTACTATCGCAGAATGGGTTTTCTTAAGAGCTCATTTCTTCTGTCACTTTGCTTCTCATGTCCCTTGAGCACTTCCAGGACCCTTACATCCAGGCCTGTGGTAGGTACTTTGTACCTGGGAAAACAGGACCATGGCCATGATGGAAACTGGGTCTGCGAAGTAGGTCTCCACTGTGCTCCCTACCATTCACTGCAGAGCTCTGAGAAAGCCTCGCAGGAAGAACTTACTTAAATAATGAGGTCTCATAGCGCCTAGCAGTTTCAGTGCCTGCAAAGATGCTATCAGAACACACCAGCAGACATAAGAACAATAAAGCTGTTCAAACCTATTGAGAGTCAAAGCCAATGATTATTTTTCAATATAATATAAGCAGAATGATTTGCTGATGGGGCAAGATAATTATCCCATGAGCTTTCTTGAAAGAATAGGATAAATAATCCTCCTATAAACAACTTTCTCACACAGGGCAAACCAAGAAAATAAACGTTAATGTCAAGATTGTAACAGATACGGTAAAATCGATATTGATTATTTGAGAAAAAGGCAATAAAAATGTTAAGTTCTAAAGCTAAAATTATACTAAAAATCTGGAGTTTAAACACAGAACATGGCATGGGAATGAACATAAAGCATTTTCTGAACACCAGTGCGGATGTTTTATTTTCTGTGTCAAGTTCGTCTGGTTTATGGGAAGGTGAGGCTGCATGTTTGGAGGCCTCAGAAGAGAAGGTGGTGATAGGCGCTGTGCTTGCTATTAATTGGCATCTTTCAGGGCCTGTAAATCTTTTCCCTTTGTTTATGACCCTGCCATATTTCTCCTTGGCTGTGGAAACAAGGACAGAGATATATACATCTTCACCTTGATATAAATGAAAGAAGAAACAAAGAGCAAAAACTTGCAGGAAGCAGAGTAAACTCAGCTCCTCCACACAATGCTGTCCTAGCAGGCAGGTGCCACGCTGCTATCTTCTTCTGAGGAGTGGGGGGAATGCCAAGCTGAGACAAAGCTCTGCTCCCCACGGTGGCTCCTGGCCTACGGAAGCAGGGAACTGAAAGGTCAACCAGAAGTCCAGTGTGAGCTCATTCAGTAGATTTTGAAATAAAACATGGCCTGAAGCAGACCGCCACATGCGTGTCCACGGGAGAGGCCTCGGTAAGTCTGCCAGGTGCGCCGTGGTCCTCCCCGGGGCAGCTGCGGCGAGGAGAGGCAGCAGGGACAGAGGTCACCAAATGGGCCGCTGGGGGAAGGGATGAAAACTGAATGTAAGGAATGGGGAGAGGAAGGTGGAGAGGGAGAGGCTCAGGAGAAAGCCATGCTGGTTCCTCAGTCCATCTCTGCTTCTGACTAGTTTTGGTTTTCAAATGATTGTCTTCTTTTTACTTGAAAAATAGTAATGCTATGTATTTATGAGCTACCTTATGATATTTTGACATGTCAGTTCATTCCGGAGTGATTAAAACAATCTAATTAACACTTCTAGCCCTTTACCTACTTACACTTTTCTGGCAAAAATATTTAACTTATACTCTTTCAGCAATTTTGGAGTAAACCAGGCAGTATTATTCATCCTGTTCACCAGGCTATATAATGAATCTCCAGAACTTATTTCTCATTTCTAACTGAACTTTCCTCTCTGACCAACATCTCTCCTTCTGCAGCCCAAGCTCCTGGCAGCTGCCATCTGACTCTTCGGACCCAACTCTGCTTCTACGGACCCAACTGCCCCAGGCTCCATGTATAAATGAGATTGCAGTGTGTTTTTCTTGCTGTGCCCGGCTAACTTCACTGCGCATGTCTGGCAGACCAGAACCATCTGTGGTGTTGCTCACGGCAGGTCTTCTTCAAAGCTCTGCAGTATTCCACCATTTGTGGACACCCTTGTTGCTCAGTTTCCCTGCGTCCTACTTGCTAGTCCCTGGGATAAGGAGGGGGTCACCACAGTTGCCCCAGAGCCTCGGCTTTCAAAGAGCAGTTTGCCCTCCTCCAAGGTCTACATCTCAGCGAGATTTCCTGTTACCAAGCACACCTTTGTGGTATTTGTGTCTTCAATTTTCATCAACATGCCTTAATCACATATTAATAAATAAAACAGTTTACAGCAGCTAATGGGGCAGCTGGGCAGTCTCTGACCACCTTTTCATCTTTTATTTCCTGTCCTTTTAGCCTTTCAGGACAGTAATTCTGTGAGTACATTCTAACCCTCTGGGGACTTTACAAAACCCCCATGCTCTCCTCCTACCCAGGAGTTAAGTCAGTCTGCCGCATGGAATAGACACCAGTTTTTTTTCTGAAGCCCTCCCACTGACTGTGGTATCAGCAGAGCTTGAAACTAGGCGAGGGCTTCACAGCATGACCCAAGAGGCACGCTCAACGTTCTATGCAGCACTTACCAATTGGAGTCACTCTTCATTTGTGTTTTATGTGAATGGCAAAAATTTAGGTTATTGACATTTCCCTCTTCACAAGTATGATATAGAACCCCTTTCCACGTTTCAAATTTATATTATTAGTTTTTAGATTATTTTATTTGGTATATTTAAAAAACATATACTTAAATATATTTATATCTTGACTTTTAAAGTATCAGCTCTCACAGTATGTTCTGACTATTCTCTAGTTAAGAGGCAAGTATTCATGCCCCACTTCTTGATGCTTTTCTTTCCTTTTACATTGTGCCCTTTCCCCTTTACACTGCAAGACTGATAAATCATTTAAAGTATGTTCTGATCTGTAACCATAAACAAGGCTTCTGTTCTTTTCCCACAGGTTTTCCTTAATAGTTGAAAGCTAATAAAACTATTTAGATGATTATGGTCATGGAAAGCAGTAGCAGTCTCTAGCCTGTAGCGTAGAGGCTGAGATGACGTCCCCGTCCCTGTGGGAGTCCTCTCTGGGAGATCACCCCTGGATCCGGAGTGCTGGAGGTTTTCTCTCCTCAGCCTCTCGGTTGCCTAGAATTACATCTCCTTTCATATGGCTCTCTTTTAAAATATGAGTTTCTCACACAGATATTTCTTTCATGAGAAACAAATTCTTTCGTTTGCTATATGATTGTCTTTATTATGCCTTCAACTATTTTCCAAACTCTCAGCTAAAACACCTGGTCCCATGCGTCCCCTGTTCTTCCTGCTTCGCTCTATCTGAGCGCTCCACCCTCCTCCTCTGGTCGCCATGGGATGACCGGCTTTTCCAGGGTCCCCACGTGGTGGTGGCCATGCAGTGTCCTCCGTCAATCTTTCAGAAGGAATTCTCCCAGTGTGGGAATATCTGTATGATAGAACCCATCCTGAAACAATTGTTCAAGAATGAGTGTTTATCAAGTAATTTAAAGTGTTTTCATCTTTAAAAGTGAAATTTGAATTTATTTGACTCTCAGACTTGATTAATTGTCTAGGTAAGCACAGAACTTGGTGCTAAAGTGACATTTCTTCCAAGCCCAGAGAGCATCACTTTGTTGTTGCCAGCCAGGTTGCTAAGTGGAAATCAGGCGGGACACAGGCTTGCTGGTCATGGTTTGCAGGTTACTTGTTTCTGCCTCTGGAAGGCTGTCTCCCTGTGGTGACAAGCCTGGACCTGGGGCTCTATTTATGAATTTGCTGAGGACCCTATGAACTTATTTAACCTAAAATGTTATATCTTGCAGCACCAAAAATTCTTGTCTACATTTCATAGATAGCTCTTTCCTTCTATTTTCTTTCTCCTGTCTTGTTCTGTCCTGTCCTATCCTGTCCTGTTCTGTCCTCTCCTCTCTTGTCCTCTCCTGTCTTCTCCTGTCCTCTCTTCCCTCTCCTTCTCCCCCTTCCTCCTCCTCCTCCTCCTCCTCCTCCTCCTCCTTCTTCTTCTTCTT
>NW_004524758.1:573801-583605 GCF_000260255.1 Octodon degus
CTCCTCCTTCTTCTTCTTCTTCTTCTTCTTCTTCTTCTTCTTCTTCTTCTTCTTCTTCTTCTTCTTCTTCTTCTTCTTCTTCTTCTTCTTCTTCTTCTCTCTCTCTGATTTATGACACTTAGCTGTTAGAGGTCTTGAATTATTTCTCCTTAGATCTTTGTTTTGCTCAGCATTTCTTTGCTTTTGGCTCTGTTTTGTATTCTGGAAGCTTTTTAAAAAGTTTTGTTTTCTAAACATAGCACTTACAAGTTGTCAGTTGTATTTTTAATATTTATGAGCTCTTTCATATTTTCCTGTTACTCCCTTACTTATAATGCTCAAAGTATCTTCTTAAATCTGAGTTGATAATGATGAGGAGGATGAAGACAGTTCTTGCCTCTTCTGTAACTCATGTTTTTCTCTAAGCCTTCTCTCCTTCAAAAGTCTCTTTCTTCTTTCTTTCTTTCTTTCTTTCTTTCTTTCTTTCTTTCTTTCTTTCTTTCTTTCTTTCTTTCTTCCTTCCTTCCTTCCTTCCTTCCTTCCTTCCTTCCTTTCTGTGTCTTTCTCTTTTAGTTTAGCCTTTCTCTTTTCTACCTTTAATTCTCCACATGTACCATGTGATCATGTGTTAATACATAGAAAGGACAACTGGAAGCGGTGGCCTGGAGCTCTTGATGGTTTGGGGCAGAGGCAGAATGAATACCAGCATGCTGATGTGGAACCCTTTGCTGTCCACATTTTTGCATGGTTCCAGGTGTGAAGTCCACTCCCTCCACCTCTGTGGCTGCTCACTGTCAGCCCAGTCCCAGTTGACTGCATGTGGCATCCGAAGCCCACTTCCTCCTTTAACCTCATCATGAGTGATGGCTTTTTGTATGTGTTCATCAGTCAGCCCTGTTTTCTGTCTCTAAGAAATGTGTCAAACTCCTTGTTTGTTGATGACACCTGCATAGGCAAGCTCTTCCTCACTGACCTGTTAGGTACTTGGGATTTTTCTTTTACACTTCTATACTTTTATTTCACTTTTCCTTAGAAGAAACTAGAGGTCAACATGTATCTTTCTCTCCACCAAGTTAGGTTATTGCTAGAGAAGTTTTTTTGTTCTAATTATACTCAATTGTTCTGAACTCCTGTTCTGGATCATCAGCTATCAGCAAAAAGAGGTATTCTGTGGGCTCAGTTGTCAGAGATCTAGGCAACATTACCCTCCGCCCAGAGAAGCCGGGTTGAGAGCTGGTGGCCTTGGAGAACTGTGAGTGCAAACACAGTCCCAGAGAGCCTGAGGGTCACTGGAACCTCTCAGATGGTTGGGTACATGCTTCGAACCTGAGGGAAGCTCACACACATGAACTGTCCTGCCTGGATCGCCCATACCAGGAACCCAGATCTTCTAACTCCTCTTCCTAACTGCTCTTTCCACTTTGCCAGCCTTAGTTTTAATTAAAACACCGCTGCTTACAATCAATTCTCATCTTTTATCTGGTTCTTAAAGGGCAGGATTTGAATAGGCACAGCCAAAACACAGAAATGTCATCTTGTCAGGGAACTGCAATTTCTAACAGCAATTTGAAAATATAAGGGAAACACTGTAACTATGTCCCTGTGGGGACCCTGTGGTGGATTCCAGCTGCAGATATGCTAACTTTTCTCTTTACTCTCAACATAGGATTTTGGTGGTCTGCCCATGCAGATTCAGGGCCTAGAAGGGTCCCGCCAGGGCAAGGCATTGTGGGTCAGAAACTCTGAACGTTTCAGGGAGAACACAGAGTTAGAAGACAGCCCAAGGAGAGCAATTCTGCAATCCTGTGACTCGCACCATGCAAGCGACACCGGGTCCAGGCTCCTCAAGGGGTTTTTCTAAAGGACAGTGAATTCATGTTATTTACAAAGCAGATCATCTGAGGTAACAGGAGACTACATTTTTTTTCTAGCTGAAAAAAAAATAAATGAAAAGGATAATGAAGCCCAGCCCAGACCAGGTTCACATAAAAGCTGATGTAAAACAGATTTACAGCAGAGTACCGCCGTGCTTTTATGTGAAGCTGTGCTCAGAGGGGGCATATCCATCTCGGAGGAAGCTGAAGTGAGTGAGATTTAAAAGGTGGCCTTTCTTTGTTCCATAATAGGTCGGACACTTCAGAGTAAAAAGAATCAAAAGGTGTTAAGGATGGTATTTATAACGGCAACACAGCACACCTATTTGGTAATAGGCTTTAAGTACTTAAGACATGGAATCATCTTATATTTCATGTACTCAACTGTATCTCTTCCTTTGTAAATTTGTCACATAGGAGTGCTGTCAACACAGCCTGCAAATAAATGGTTGCTAAACCAGAGACTTGATGTCCAAGGGCTTAGTTAGCTTCATGTTCTAAAGGTCTTAAATTCCCAGGGTGGCCCAGGATGCATGCAAATATTTCGTGCCACAGCAGACAGGAGCTACCTGCATAATGCAGAAGCCCTGGTGATAATTACAAGGTTCATTTAGCCTTCCAGAGGCTTAGTCTACATTTTACGAAATACTCAGAAACTGGTTATATCCAAAAAGGCTTCTTCTTCTCTGTATTATTTTTCAAAATTCAGACTGAGGTGTATATTTCTGTAATAGTTCTTGCTGAGAAGTCTTTACTTTGAGGTATATTCCCCTGCCTTCCTCTGGGGTCTCCACAAGGGCTGGCCATAGCTAGCTCCAACTCCAAACTTCGCAGACTTCAGATTTCTTCTAGGTGACTGGGAGAGGACAAAAGCAGAGGCACTTGAGTAAAGTGGAGGGAACCGAGAGGGCTTTGTTAAAGTGATGGAGAAGAGGCAAGGTGGTTCACTCGGGAAGGAAGCCCAGGAGTTTCCCCTCATGTACCCATAGGGCAGTTCTGCAGAAATGAAAGGCGGGTTAAGCGGGGTGAGGGGAAAGCAGGGCTCAGAGTCAAGTGAGGACACCTGAGCTTGGAGGGCACATGAGATGAGAACAGTATCTATCCATGTTGAGTGCAAAACAATTAGGTGAGACAGAAGAGAAGCTAGGAGAAGACACACAAAGAGGAAACTTTGATGGGTTTCCCACCCCTAGTGTGAAAAGTTCATCAACTGAGAAGCCAAGAGTGCATGCATAACGAGGTAATCATGCACCTCACTGTCAGGATCACTCCCGGAACGCGTTCCTCCCACACCTACCCCTTGCTCATGTCTTAGGTTCATGATATAAATGTACATTACTTGGTATCTCTTTGGATCCCCAAGTTTCCTTATAAACTCCATGCTAGAGTCAGTGCCAAGTTCTCACTGATTGAAAGAGCATTAAGAACCTAAAAGTTGAAAATACCAAACTCCCTTGTGCCTGTGCTGCTGTCCGATAGAGCCCAAGTGAAGAGCGCTAAGATAATCTTGAAGGCCTTGGTAGTTTTGTGACATTCAGAGAAGGAATATAAAATTTTTCCTTTTGCTCTAAGAGTTTTCATCACTTTCAGTGTACTAGGCTTTCAATTTTTAATAAAAACCCATAAGTGCATATTAATAAATATGTGCATATTTCACATTTTGCAAATGTTTCCTACCATCTTCCTTTTCCTTGTCAGTTATGGATCCAAGAATAGCAGCAGTGAGGAAGAGAACAACATATGCATTTGTACACACTCACATTCCCTTTTTGGGGAAGATTTCTAAGTAGACAAGAAGGCTATTAACCTACCAATTTATGTGTATTTCTCTCTAGGGTGAACCAAGACCAGATGTGGGCAGTACCTAATGAAGTACACATTTGGCAATTATCTGGTGAAATTTTTCAGCAGGGACAGGTCTGAATCTAAGGCACCTGAAATGTTTTGTTCTGGTTTTGCCCAGTGGTGGCCCTGGGTTTCTTCCGAGGGCCCTCCAGGGTCACCTTCCTGTGTGGGTGTTTCATCTCCATTTTTTCCTACACGGCATCAACGATTCCTGTAAAGGTCCGGGCTCCTCCTGGTCTCCTGAAGGCTCCATGCGCAATCGCTGCAGTGTAAATGACAGGAGGAATTTCATTAGAGTGATAGAATTTAATTATCCATTTTTAGAATAGAGCGTGATACAAGGCTAACAGCTCAACACTCTCCGGCAGCGCCCAGGGAGCAACTTTCTGAAGAGGCTCGCGCTTGATGTGTTCAGAGCCTGTGTTTTCATGCTTTTTCTGTAGATGCACAGAGGGTCTGTTCCTTTCCTCACGGCCAAACTCACTTCACACCCTGCTGGGTACTGAGCCTGGATCCCAGGTAGAGAAGGCCGATCATTAGATCTCACAAAAGCTTCCTATTTTGATCATGCTTCCATTTATCTTGTTTTTGTCACCTACACTTTTATTCCCTGTCCTATAGACGACCAGGTCAGTGTTTTGCCGTCTTCAATAACTGAGCTCTCTTTCTCTTTGAGTTATTTTTTACAGTTGGATTTGCTAGTTTTAGGGGGGAAACAGGCTCAATTCAGAATGGTTTGCCCCTATTTGAACTTACTGTGTGCCCGCACGCCTCCCCCTGAAGCAGCAGGGGCAGGCGCCGCTCTTGAGGCTCGGAACCGCCTTGTACGGGTGGAGCGCTGCCCTTGGCGCTGCTCTGATGCCCTTGAAAGTGTCTCCTCCCAGCCTTGGCGATGGCACGTGCAGGCTCGCGTGACCGGGATGACATGATAGGCAGGCTCCCGTGCATTTCAGTGCACAAGACTGTGCCAGTGTTCTTGGTTTACTCATTTGCCCCCGTTTGATTTATGTATCGTGCAACCTGTGATGTTTTAGAAATTAGGAAATACAACCTTGAAATTTGCCAGAATCTCATTAAAAAATATTCCAACTCCTTTCTCACAGTTGGGGTGGCAGCTGCCTTTATAGCGGGAAGCCCTGAGCCCACTCCTGGGCCTCGCTCGGGTTGGCTTACCTGGATGTCTGGCCAGCATACACTTGGGCACCTAACAGATCTCTGCGCTTTTCTGTTTGCCAGCTTATCACTTTGCTCCTTTCTCAGGCTTTATTTTTAACCTTAATAAATGAGAGCACTGTTGGCTCTGTTGCTTGAGCAACTTCATTTAATCGCTTAAGTGAGACTGAAGGAGGTTTTTTTTTTTTTTTTTTCCCTCTTCGTCCTGATCACCTCGCCATGAACATAGAAGCTAATGGCAGGTCCTATGGCTTCTACCTCCGAAGTATGTCTCGGGTCCACTTGCTCGCCCCCTCTACTGCGGGGCTTCCCTGGCTTTAGCTCCTGTATTTAAGTTTGATGGTGTCAGCTTGACTTGCTTGGAAACGGCCCCGCGGCCTCGGGGAGCTCACTTCCTTGTTCGTCTGGACGCTCGCAGTGCTGTGGCCGAGTGGCCCCGCTCCCCACCCTGCTTCCCAGCTCTAGGGCCTGAGAGCGTTGGCCCGTCCCTGGTCCCTGGCCTTTCACCGTGACGCTGCTGCCTGAGAGCCAGCGCTTGTGCTGCTTGCTGCCAGTCACGTTCCTTCTCCCTTTCCTGGAGTCGTGGGTGTCTAGCGCTGTGTCCCAGCAGCAGAAAAGCCATCTCATGGAGCGACTGTAACTTTGACTTCTGCAAGAGTTTCCTCAGCTCATCCCTTGCTCTATTGATACCGAATTTTAAAAATATTTGGTATAGTAACTTTTTGCAGCTTAATAACCATGAAAGAGCAGATAACAAAAAATACACCTCACAATACTGTACACTACCTCTTCTCTCTGATAAATAAATATCAAGTAAAATAGCAACTGTCAGGCCATACCACATAAAATTACCATTTTTAAATCATTTTGATCTTCAAACATGACAGCTAAATAAAGTTTGATTCACTAGTTTCTTATAATTCCTATCCAATGATTTGTAATGTACATATATAATAAATATTTTAAAAGCCTGTTTTGTGTGCCCACAGTTTGCACACACACAAAAAGAAATCCTTCCGATTCTGGTTTCTACCAATTCTTTTAAGTTTCCTAACATATTTTATATCTACCTTGTTAACAGTAAGTAAAATTTGTCTTTATCGTCAAAGAGCTACTGAGCAAAGCCATTATTTGGATATGCCATTAATAATCTACTTTCTTATAGATGGACATTCAGGCTGCTTTGAAGATTTTACGATTATGCACAACTGCAGTGAATAATCTCTACGTGCTTCATCAGCACTGAAGTCAGTGGTGTTATTCTGTCACTATTCCGATCTTTTAAAAACACAATTCAGCCTAAGCTACTCTCGTACACAAGATTTTCCAATGATTCACTGTTATGTTAAAAATAAGAACCCAGTGTCCCCTGCCAGGCCTCTGTGGCTCCACAGGATCCAGCTTCTGACCAGTTCTGCTGTCATCCTGGGCCTCCAACCTTAAGTCACCACCCCCTTGGACTTTTTGTGCTCCTCAGACCCGCCAGGTTTATTCTGCCTTGCTGGCCGATTCGCTCCTGAATTGCCTTGTCACTGACCTCCTATCCTTTAGCTTTGCTGTAGGCGCCATGGTGTGCCGGTAAGTGCTTAGCAGCCGGCTCTCTGTGTACAGAGAGTGGCGACGGGCAGCACTGCCAGGCTGTAAATGCAGTGCCAGTGCACTGTTGCCAGTTGCCAATGTGAAGCCAGGTAGTTCACAAGCCCGAGCAGGTTCTAACCACGTATTATCCGACGATGGTAGCAGGCTCACGCGTAGTGGTACCATATGAGTGTTAGCTTTTCTGAATAACCAATCTAAAGAAGGCTCCAATCACTGTGGAAACTGCCTCTTTTATTTTCATCTGAACCATATCACTAGCAATGTAATCATTTCTTACTCGCTTGTTTATTGAACTATTGAATTATTCCCATTCTCTCTCCTATCCGACACACACCCTCACACAAAAACCTAAGTCCCACAGCCCCAAGGGCCTTGCCGAAGTTCTTTAGTGTTTCTATTTCTTCTATTGAAAGGGGTATCTTGTACAAAATAAGTATTTTTAAGGTGTTTGTAGAATAAATATATGAATTTTGGTTAGTGATTAATTCCCTAGCCAAAACCCAGACCAACACCCTCACACTGTATCCTCCACAGATAGCTCTCATTGACTTGATACTTTTTAAAAAGTGTGTCACAGAATGGCTACTAAAACAGCACCCATAAAAATATAAAAACTTGAGGGTCAGCTAGATAGCTCAGTGGACAAGAGCACCTGCTTGGGCAGACACAGGGACCGGGGCTCGATCCGTAGCGTGCTGTGCTGGCTCTGCCCCCAGGGAGCTCTGAGTTGGGATCGCAACTGGGTGTGGTGGTGTGCACCTGTAACCCCGCTGCTTGGAAGGCTGAAAACAGGAGAGTGACTACAAGTCTGATCTGTGTAGTGAGACCTTATAGACCCTGTACTAAATACATTAAAAAACCCCAAATTCATAGCAGAAATCCCGAGAAAGGCATTTTCTGTTACAGATAAGCCTGGGTAACCTGGGAGAGTACTGACGAAATTAAAAGAGAGGGGGCCTCATGCCTCCACAGAAAAACGGCTGTCCATGTGATGCTTGTAAAAGGCCAACTTGCAACTGGTGCTATAAGAAACTTCATCCGAAGTGGGTTGAAAATTAATTGTTTTTATGTCACCAATACTTTTTTATTTTTTATTTTTATTTTTGGCAGAACTGGGGATTGAACTCAGACCCTTGCACTTGCCAGGGAAGCACTTATTCTACTGAGCCATCGCCCCTGCCCCATATGTCACCAGTACTTGCATAGTGTGTTTTCAGATAAAATTTAGCAGAAATGACTTCACTTTTATGATAAATAAAATTACATTTCTGCATCCTGAGGGCCTGTGAGAAGTACGCATGCAATGAAAACGAGGCAGGAGCAGCTGCAGGCCAGGACACATCGCTCTTTTTGTTGGTTTGCTGCCTTTTTCGGACAGGGTTTGCTCATCCCGCTCAGGCGGCCTTGAGCTCACGTTGCAGCCCAGGCTGGTCTCGAACTCACAACAATCCTCCTTGCTCAGCCTCCCTAGTGCTGGGACTTCAGGCGCCTGCCACCATGCTCAGCAACATTGTTCTTTTCACGTTCACCCAACTGTGTTCCAAAATTCTGATGCAGCCTTTACAAATCCAGTTTGTGTTTACATTTCTTTAGAATGTGGACACTTCTTAAATTGCTGACCTCTCTGTATTCTAATTGTGTGTGGCCTGTTTAGCTTTTCTCTCTACTCCAAATTGCAGCCTCTATGTAAGCCTGTCGCCTCCCCTGAGCTGTCACCTCTCACTAAAGACCACGTGGACTCCCATTACTGCACATTGGCACTTACATGTACCTACTTTTTTGGAGCATTTTGTCCCTTCCTTTTCTCTATTGTCAGCTCCTTATAGTCAATTCAAATCCTAGTTCTCTCTTGGAGGCTGCTCTTTTCTATGGAACCTATACAGATTTTTCCTTAAAACTTTTATTGTATGAATAGTTGAGAAAGTTTCAACGATTGACCTGAAAAGAGGAACTATATCAGATATAGACTGTATACGCTGATGATATTAAGGAATTAATATTAATTTCCTTAGGGGTGATTATGTTATTTGGGTTATGGAGGAGAACGTTTTTATTCTTGGATAATACATGCTGAAGTATTACAGAATGAAGTGTCATGATGTCTACAATTTCCTTGCAAATTATTTTTGATATGGGGAAGAGTGAGAGAAGAAAATGGAGCTAAATGTTAATAATTGGTACATCTAGATAAGAACACGTAGGTGTTCATCATTGCATTCTTCTTTTTTTTTTGGTACTGGGAATTGACATTACATTATTCTTTCATCATTTCTATAAGTTTCAAAATTTCAAAATAAAAGGTGAAAAGAGAAGTTGGTGTATTAGAAATCCTATTAAGCTCTAAAATGTGCAGTTTTCTGGTTCCCACCATGAAGATCTACGGGCTGATTAGGTGTGTCTTGGTGGTAGATGCCTTATTAAAACTCCATAGAGAATTCTGCTGTGCGGCAGATTTGGATGAGTTTCCTTGGCGGCCAGTGTGACATCATGTGCTTCCTGGGGACCCACCCTCTGGAGGGGACAATAAGGCAGGCCTACTAATAGTAAAGGAAGTGGAGAAGAGCTAGCTGAGGTTGTGGCCAGCCACCGCGGCAGGCCAGTTCCAGGCTGACCTGGTGAGGAAGCTGTGAGTAGCCCCCTATTTCCCAGCAAGCACATGGTTATCTGACAAGGAAGGTCAGTCATGACAAGGTCGGACTGGAAGGGCACCCAGCATGGCCTGAGGCTGCCCAGATGAAGGGCTGGCTAAGGGGCATTGGCCAGAAACACAACTACGAGTTTGGGGACATAGGACTGCCACCCGGCCCCGCCCGGCCCAGAGGACCTGTGCATGATATCAGGGGCTCCACGACACATGGCGACTGTTGAAAATAGCACAGTCCACATGGCCTGGGTTAGAGACTGAGTGCTCCTTATTTTCTGTGCTCTGTTTCAGGTCAGAAACTCCTCTGCACACATGGACACAGTGTTGGGTACACTATAAACAACCAATCGGTGCTCCCTGGCTCACTGATTACTTTACTACAAGTTCTTACAACAGCATCTATCCAAGCCATCAAAGGACTCTGCTTAGGGAGAAAGGATGCCTTGACCCTGGTATTGTGAGGAGGAAATTGCAGGGGCTTGGGGACCTGACTCTCTTCTTGCTTGGAATTCCACGCAGTAGTTTTCAGCATCTATTTTTCATGAGCTGCTCTGTAGCAAAATGGTATTCAAAGGAATACATAAGAAAGGGTCAGGGGGCTGGAGAGATGGCTCAGTGGTCTAAAGCACCTACTTAGAACAAGCTTAGCAAAGCATCAGGGACCGCGGTTCAATCCCCCAGCACCACATG
>NW_004524758.1:583705-595553 GCF_000260255.1 Octodon degus
TCTCTCTCTCTCTCTCTCTCTCTCTCTCTCTCTCTCTCTCTCTCTCAAAAAAATAAAAAAAAGAAAGAAAGGGTCAGTCATACAGCTCAGTGGCACGACACTAGCCTGGCAAGTGTGAGGTCATCAGTTTGATTCCTGAAACACATGCACACACAATCAACATACAGGAATATGTATGTCTTATGGGGGTAGGTAGGACATTAGACAAAGAGGGCAGCAGCCTGGCAAGGCATGGAGAGAGGGGTTACCACTGTGGGCGTCTGGAGCTCAGTCCCCCTCAGACAGCGCGGGGCTTAAGGTTAGCTATGTGCTTGGCATTATCATGCCTGAGAGGCCCGGGAGTTAAAATCACACCAAATATCACTGGAGTGATGTGCTCATGGGATTAGGAAAGACTTTAATTCTCAGAATCCCAATCTGCACTCATGAGAACAGAGCGGTCTCTAGTCATCAAAGTAAGCCTAAAGGCCATGTGACGCAGAAGCAAGGTAAAGTTCAGAGCTATCACAGGCAGCCCCTGTCCTACTTCCTAATAACTGCCCTCAAAGACTAGAACATGGTGGCAGGGGGTGGCCACCAGCTTCCACAGCATAGATACTTAGCAGGTGGCAAGGTGAAATGTGACCTCTGATTAGTGCTGTCTCCAAACACTGTGCCTTTCCTTCTACCTAAAGGGGCTCCTGGGCATGCAGGCGCAGCAGGGAGCAACCGGAGTTTTGCTGCTGGCGCGACCGCAGTGGCTCCTGCTGCGGCGATGGCTGACGCAGGCCCAAGTTTCCCAGGGAATGAAAGCCCATCAGGTGTCAGGAATTTGAGAGTAGGCTTGAGGCAGTGTGCATTCGGCTAAGTAACAAAAGTGAGCCTGCCTGGAGAATCACTCATGCGGGAGCCAGCTGGCCCTGAGTGAGTTTCCTGGAACGGCCTAAGCCTCTAAGAAGCACAGACACGCTGCTGGCCTCAGCTCCTGCCTGCCTGGGGTTCCAGTGACTGCCTCCCCACACCGCACATGTCTGCGAAGCCTCGTCACTGTTCCGTGTCTTCCCAGCTGTCTGTCAAGGCCTGACAGCTCTCTCCTGCAGAACTGTCAGCTCAGCTCTGCTGATGGAAGACGGGTGTCACTCACCAGGTCTAAAAGGAAACTGATGGAAAGGACTTGAGCTTCAAGGTGCTCCAAGTGGAGCCAGTAAGTCAGTTGGTTCAATACTAGGCTCTCGCCAACACAGGGATTTCTGCATCTGGGGTGCTGGGGGGTCTGAGGCCTCTGATTTGATTTGTGCTGCTTTTGCCAGCTCTGCATATTTGGCGACCAGGGAGCCCAGTCCTGACCCTATTCATAGAAAAGGCTGCACCTACTTGCCGCACACTCTGTGTTCCCTGGGTCCGCTGTGTGTCCAGCATTCACAGGGACAAAAGCTGGGAAGTACAAGGCTGCATCTTGGGAAAGAAGTGGCTGATGTCTCCACTGCCGGGAGAAAACCACTCGAAAAGCTGGAAGTTAGGAGTGCATAAGGAACACTGGAGGCTAATTCTAGAAATCCTAACCAGGAAGGATGGGAAGTAGGAATTTGCATTTGATGTTCTCTAAATTTCCTAACTCTACAGTCAGAAACTTCTGGTTCTTGTAATATAGTCGATTTTAGGCTCCCTTCTGTAAGATAGATTTGAGAAATCCCACATCATGTGTGTTCATCAATTGTATATGAATTACCATAAGAGTGTGTAATTTACATCATAAAATTCACATATACATATTTTCAAAAAATGACATTAAAATATAAATAAAGATTCTAATTTCTTCTAGGTCCCTGATGCATAAACTAATGCTTCTCTTGAGACACAAGCTTTCTAGTTTAGACAACAGTGCTATAGACATTCTTCATTTTCTTATTTCACCTAATGCTACTTTATAGCATCAAGGTGATTTAGAGCACCCAAAGCTTCCTGGAGGGCAGTTGGCAGCCTCATCCCGAATACAGGACGCAAACAGACCCAGGCTTAAATCCTGGCTCTGTTCACTTCTAGCTACACAACCTCTCATCGGTTATGTAACTTATCGAAGCTCCCCTTTCTTTCCTCTACCAACCAGAACCTAATTATAATCATAGTTTGCATCTTACACGATTGTGGAGACAGTGGAAAACAAGCATGTAAAATGTATATTATTACAGCTGACACATGATAAGGATACAATAAATGGCAATAACTGTGGAAATTTTAAAATTTATATATGCCTCCCCTGCCACCCGACGCCTTCCCTAGCATACGGGATTAATTGTTGCAAACATCCAAACTCTTCACGTGCAAGAGAGTTCGCAGCTACACGCTTGGTTTTGTGGGGGCTGAGATACAGCTGTTTCCTCCTGATGGCCTCCCGACGCCACAAGGGGCCTCCAGGACTTGCTCTTATCTCCATAAGACAAGTTCCTGGTGGCAGGTATTGCCGCATCCTGCTCGGAGTTGCTCTTGGGAGTCAGTGATACAAAGAAGAGTCCCCACAGGGGCAGAGATGGGACCCATGGCAAGGAGAGGGTAGTGTCCCTGACATTTGAGTGTCCCCTACTGTCCTTCACTGCCCTCAGCCTGAGGCCTTTGTCCCGCCTCAGAGGAATTTCACTCCCTTAGTGACCTTTTGACCTCTTTTGGAACACAATGCATTATTATCTTTTTCTTGGAAAAGTTTTGGTAGCTGTAACTAGACACTAAGAAATGGAGCCAGGTCTGCCCCTTACTAGCCGTGTGACACTGGGGAATCATGAATCTGAGCATCAGTATATTCATCGGTACCCGGGAGACATAACTGAGGACCCCAAGACGGATGACGTAAGGAGTACGCCTTGGTGTACATCTCTCTGCACAAGTCAGGGGTTATTTCTGGTTCTTCCTCTCAGGGGAAATGGAGGGATAAAATTGTGAACAACAGAACAGAAACTATTTTGATACTGTACACCTCATAGATTCTACCACTGAGGGAGAGAGAAATGCGGCAGAGAACTAGAGCGACTGCAGGGGAGGGAGAAAGGGAGCGAGAAAGAGGATTCTTAGTGGAACTCATAGAAGCAAGCTTTGGAATTAGAGGGGAGCAAAATGAAGGGTGAGGAATGGAAGTGTTATAGTTCTGGTCTATTGCACCATCTAAAAAAGACATCTATTTGAACTCCTGTACAAGCAGCAATTACCTGGAAAATAAATGCAATAAGAATCTCCTAAGTTGGCAGTAAAATTTGCATTGCTGAATTTTAATTAATAGTCCAGCTTGGAAGGAATATATTTTGAGGAAATGAATGGGCTCTGCTATGGAGCAAGCCCACTCAAAAGAGGATCTCTAGCAAGTACTTTTTTTCCTTTAGATTCCTAGAGATTTTGCATCTTCACAGTCACTGGGTGAACCATAAAGAGAGGAATTTCACAACACCACATACACAAAGAAAAGATGTTGATTGCCCGTCTCTCCTGGAGGAAGGCTACGTCAGGGTGCAGCAGGATTGGGCCGGGCCTCTGGGCTCCTTTGAGCTTTCCTGTTCTTTGTTTTACGTTTGGACACATGTTCTCTCAAAGGTTTTCTGTTTTCTATGTTAAATGGTGCCATAAAATAACAGGGGCATTAATGGGCACAAGGGAGAGCAGAAGTGGAGAGCCCAGGGTGTCCCAGGCACTGGGTGAGGTGTCTTGTACGCATTACTGCTTGGGGCGCCACGGCATTCCCTGGAGCCCGTAGCTCCTGTTGCAGCCCCACTTCACATATAAGGTGTCAGTGCTCAGCACAGTCTCCCCCAGTGCCACACAACTGGCATACAAAAGTCACAGTGGCAGTGGGTGCCAGGAATTAAGGTTCTTCACTGTAACTCTTAGGAATCCTTTTGAGACTTAGAGCCATGCCCCGTCGCTGGGATTCTGAGATAGCAGGATCAAGTCCTATAAGATTCTCCAGCCCTGAATGTGAGCCCTTAAAAACCTCCCATTGCCAGCAATCTTCTTATCCCAGTATGCTAGATGTTTCCAAATCACCTTTGGTTATTTCTTCTTTGTACCCAAGCATTCAGCAAATTATGTTCTTGCATTTTTATCTAACTCAGTGCTAAGGTATCAGGTTCTGCACGAGAAACTTAATAGTAATAGCTCCTTAATTCATGTGGTGCTTCAGCGTTTCAGGGGGTCCTTCATCTCAATCACCTTGCAATGACCTCAGCAATGGATGACCTGGGTTTTGCACATAAAGAAGTGGGCATACAGGAGGGAAGGAGCCAGGATCAGAGGGCAGGTAGGAGGAAGAGTTGGACTGAAATGAAGTCTTTCCTGAGCTTAAAGGTCAGTGCCTTGGGCTGGGAAGGTAGCTCGGCAGTCTCGGCTCCCGCCTGACAAGAACAAAGGCCTGGGTTCAATCCCCAGTACTGCGTGCTGTGCCACTGTACCAGCCATGGAAACTGGGCACCAGCACGCCTGTAATCCCAGCGCGAGGGTGGCTGAGCCAAGAGGACCGCTGAGTCTGAGCTGTGCAGTGAGACCCTGATCAAATAAGTAGATAAACTAATATTGTTTTTAAACAAAGAAGGAAGTTCAGTGCCCCTGCCCACTTCAGGTTGCCATGACAGAGTGCTGAGTGACTTATCACGGAACACAGATAGCGTAGGCCTTGGAAACACAGGCTGGACGCTCAGGACCAGGCCGCGGAATCCGCCGCGGCGCGCACGCTGCCCCATCGCGGCTCAGAGAAGCTGAGCCGCCAGTGCACGCGGGGAAACCCCAGCGCCAGGGGCTGCTCTTGCTGCGGAGCAGCATGCGCTCCAAGGGCAAGCACACTTCCTGAGGAAAGGCACTAGTTCTTCCCTCAGGACCCAGGCAAGTGGCGATGCCGCCGCGTGGCAGTCACAGTTCAGCGCGACTTCTGCAGGGAGCAGGTGTGCCTGAGCAGCGCCCCCAGCAGGCCCTGTGTCTGCCTTTCTTCTGCTCATTTCCATCATTGCTACCGAAGTCCAAGTCTTCTCTCACCTCTGTGCTCTCTGGTTTCTACCTATTTACTTCAATCTGGATTTAAACTAATTCTTTTCTCATAAAGAACTTTTATTAATACATAAGACCAGGCTCAAAAACAATCAGATCTATATACACGGTTCCTTGTTTATAAACCTACGTTGCCTTTCTTTTCAAGTCTTTCGGATCCTCCACAACCTAGCCTTCATCTATAGCTACAGATGTATGTATAGTCCATGTTCCTCCCATCCCCTCACTCTTTCGTTGCCCTTCAAGTATGTGTGCCCACTGGCTGTAACTATTTGTGTACACACGTGTTTCCCAGGCTGCTGCTCTCACCCTGTACCCAGAACTTGCCTCCATGGGATGTACATGCTTATTCTCAACCTTAAACAAATGCCATGACCCTCCGTGTTGTGTTCTCAGCACTCAAAGGCTACACGTCCTCAGGCCTAGCTGTATCATACTGTATAATCATAAGTTCAGTTTCAAACTTAGAGCACATACTGCATCTTAGCTCTTTCAAAGTGTGAAATAAAAGGGGAACCGTCACCTCAGAGCTTGTTAGAAATGTGCAATCTCATGGAATACTGGAGTGAATCAAGATCTTCCTGTTAACAAGGACCCAGGTGGTCGGTATGCACGTTATGTTCTCAAGAGCTCTGGACAAAGACTGTAGTCAGGATGTGATGTCCCGGGTTAAGCAGAGGCTACAGTATAAATCCCCGAGCTTGAATCCTAGTGGCAATGGTTATTGATCTTGAATAAATGGGTAAAATTGTTCAGGCCTCTGTTTTCTGTCTCTTTCGTATGCATTTGGCACAGAGTTTACAGGGCCTCACTACACAGGTTGTACTTGCAATGATCCTCCTGTTCTCAGCCTCCCAATCACTGGGATTATAGGCATGAGACGCCACACGCAGTCTCAGTGGCCATCTCAGCATGCGCCGAGGGTGGGGCCAGCACAGCACACTGGGAATCCAACCCTGGTCCCTGCATCTGCCTAAGCAGGAGCTCTAATCTGCTGAGCTATCTGGCCAGCCCTCTCTGTTTTCTTATAGAAAGAGCAAATATAATGACTCTCCATCAACCTTCCACCGGGTATTTTATATGCAGTTATCACAAGAACATCGTTAGATAGCCTTATTATTTAAAGGAGAGCATATTGAGGTCACAGCCCCGGCCAGTGTCAAGCAGTAACTGGTAGGGTGCTGTGCACCCCATATCTCATTGGTATAAAGCCATCTCTTCCCCCACACTTCCATTTTGCATACTACATTGTTGGGTTTGACCACATATCTTTGTAAATCAAATGAGATTGCAGCTGTTCTGTGTTTTGTACCTAGAAAAGCTATATACAAATTTTATTAATTACTAACTGTACCACTAGCTTGAATTGTTCTCTAACTACTTTAAATATTTCCCTTTGTTTCCTTATAGTTAATAGCATCCTTCCTTACTGCATGAGTATGGGAAGAATTTGGGGTACTGGTCCTCACCGCAAACAAGAAGTAACAAAAATGGAGCAAATGTGCGTGTGGGTGCTTGCACAGGCTGATTAGTGATGAGCTTGAGATGGAAGGGAAGGAGGCAGAAAATAGGGGAGAAGAAGATGAATTGGAGTTTGATTTATCTGGGGGACAGGAAAGTGTGAAAGAAAATTGATTAGAAGTAGGGCTTGGAAAGTAAAAAAGATGAACCTGGAGTGTTTCCGATTATTCAAAGAGGAAGTTAGAATTTGTGAAAATGGCTTAGGCTAAAAAAGCTAGGAAAGAAATTGGTCTTTAGGATTTAGATACAGATTTCTCTAAGGTGTGGTATGAGTACAGTTTCTTTTTTTTAGGAAGTTGAGCCCTCTCATGCCATACTATTTGTCCTTTTCTGTACAAATGTATTGTTTACCCATTGCTGCTGCTATAGAGTTTTAAAATATAAAGAAAAATATGATCTTCCTCATCAAATCAGGGCCTTGACAACTTCAAGACCTTGACGGTGGGCATTGCTCAAGGAAGAATTAGCGCAATCTGGGCTGTCACCAAATGTACCCAGGGTGCCAGACCCTTCTGCTTCTGTGAATGAAGTAATCACCACCGTGTTGGCAACATTCTAGATATTCTTCTGTGTGGACTGCTCTAGACTACGCCATTCCCTGCCTCGGAGCGGGATGGAATAAGGGACATCCTACCTGGTTTCCAAGAGTGGGGGAAGATGGGGACCTTAGGAAGAGAGATGCCATTCGGTGCGGTGCTCCTGGGATTACCTCAGAGATCCGCCTCAGTCCACAGACTGTGCATAGAAAGCTTCCAAGAACAAATAGCTTAGGAAATGGAAGCTGGGAGAAAGCCTAGCTGCACCAGACAGCTCAAGTGGTACAGAACTGAGAAGGGAGGCGGAACCTTCTTTGTAAAGAGGGTCAAACTGGATCACCACCTACATCATATGCCTGTGAACGTTGGTATTGCATTAGTGTTGTTAGGTAACTCCTAGTTGCTTTCAAAATAGCTCATTGCTATAGATAGCTAAGAGAAAGGACTGAACTTGCACGGCCTCACTCAAGGAGCAGTGACAGAATCTGACACTTTGGTTTGGGGACTAACTTTGTATTGCATTCTAGCTCCTAGTGGAATGATAATCTACTTGGAGTCAAGGGTCAGGGCAACCAAAATATAATTAGAGACGCAGTGATCTGAAACTGAACACATTCTTGTCCAAGACCAGAACTTTGCTCTTTAATTGCAGTATGCTCTGCAAATGCCCTTAACCTTCATCTATAAAATAGAATAATAATGTATTTCATGGCTAGGCAGGTTAAATATAATGATATCTGAGAAGGTATTTGTATCCGTTGGTTTGCCTGTTTTCATTTTTGAATCTCTTTTTTAAATATTGAAACTTTACAATTAGTAGCAGTAACTTACTGAATTCCTGCCATGGGTCAAACATAACAGTAAAGATGTACTATCTAATTCCTAGAATATTTTTCCCATGTAGATAGTATTTTTTTTTTTTTGCCACATTTTACATAGGGGTAAGACAAGGCTTAAAATATTAACACATTATCCCATGAGAACAGAATCCGAGGTGGTGGAGCCAGCCCTGGAATTTCTCCCGTCTCTCTACGGCTTGGGACTCTTGGGTTTTGAACTCTGGCATCACGAGAGGCAACTGTTTGGCATGGATCACCACCGGTGGCTGCATTTAAAATGCTCGGAGGGTTGAGCAAAGCTGCTGGGTGAGCAGTGGGTTGTTTGCTAAAAGTTACAGCCCAACATAATTGGAGGCAAACCCCTTTACCCTGCTAATTTTGACGTTCAGATAAACAACAAATTGTTTTAATATCTGACATAATACACAAATATACTGAAAGTTGTTATGCTTTTATTTGTTCAAGCCGGCACCACTCATACAGGAAGGCTCTGGGCTTAGAGTGAGTTAGTCTATCAGAACCTAGCCCTCTGGTTCAGTCCAGGGCTTGACTGGAGTCTGAGCAACGATTTTGGAAGTGAAAGAGTGAAGGTCAGTGACTGCAGTGTGTCCAGCCTGGGTCAGACCTCACGACGTCCACATCGAAGCCCCGGCTCTGGCCTCCTGGACCAGAGGCCACCTTCCTTCCCATGCTGGTGATGTGATGCCCGTAGCCCTGTGTTCTTTGTGACTGGGCACTGGAGCAGAGGCATTAAAATCATTGTGCCATAAAGGGATAACATTTTCAGGAACTAAAAGTTGAGGCAGAGAAGTGGCCAGAAAGCAGGCATCTGCCCCACAACTGTCTGCAGAAGTGAGGCTTCAGAAAGAATTTACATGTGAAAACTGAGCAACAATTCACCCAGAGCCAATTTCAGCTCAAACCAGTGGGAAAATTGCTGTTCAAATTGGTATTTCCATTGCCAGGTTTATTGACTGAAATGAAATAAAAAAAGCCTCTTTGTTTTATGAATTTGTTGTCGATTACAAAACAAAGAAAAAGGATAGGTAGAGGGTGTTATACTCCCCAGTTGGGGGCAGAGTGGACTTTGACAAGGCCTTGCTTTAGCAGAAGTGCTGTGGCTGCGCAGAGCACACGCCCGCTGCACAAGAGCGACACAGCGCTGGTCTGCGGGCGGAAGCGTTCATCGGCGCTCGCATCAGCGAATTCTTCCCTCCTCATCTCAAACCTGGGAAAAGCAGGGCGCAGATAAAAGATGTGGCATTTCCAAGGTCGCAGACTGACAAAGGCGGCAGCTGCTGGGCTACGGCTGGCTTAGACCCTCAAGCTCTCTACGACCGTTAGCCTCCTCCCCTCCTTGGCCAGAGAAGCCCGGGCTACTGGGCCTGTCCCTTCCGTGTAACTTCTCCTGGCCTTCTGTCCTCGGAGCCGCCCCTCTTGTCCGAGGCGCTTGTCTCCTGGCCTCTCCCGCCGACGCACAGACCTCCTCAGCTGTCCTCAGGCTGAAATGCGTCCGCTTCCCAAATGGAGGGGTCACACAGGAAGCTAGCAGCCCCTCCGTAATTGCTGCTGACATGGAAATATGGGAACAAATGAGTTCCAATTCAGATGTCGCCGCATGACAGAACAAAAACCTCTACCGAGGAATTAAAGCCATAAATATCCTCCAGGGCCCCTACCTGAGGGCTTGTTCCCGACATCTGGAATGGCAGCTCGCTGCAGCCACTCTGCTGTGGGCAGGCTGCTCGCGATGCCGGCGCCACAGCCCTGCGAGGCGGGAGGGAACAGAAGGGAAAGCCTGAAGGGCAGAGAAAGGCAGGCTCTGTCTGTGGGCGCTGACCGCAGGAATCCCCTTTCCCCTGCAGTGACTGTAGCCAACAAGGAGACCTGACCAACTCTCTCCTGCTCTGAGGCTCCCAGAAAGCCAGCTTGTGACCAAAGCCCTGTCCTTCTGAGAGACATTAGCAGCTTTATGGCTTGTCTCCCACCTGATTGACAGTGATGTGACAGCTCAGAGTTTGCACCCCTGGAAGGGACAACGGCGAGGGTCGAGGGGAGGACAGAGGCTGCAGCTCGGGGCTGCCCACTCACTGGCTGTGTCTGGGCCTCTGCCACCGGCGGCAGTGGAGAGGAGTGAAGGATGCAGAAGGCTGGGGAGAAGCCAACTGGTGATCCATACAAGCAGGGAATTTTACTAATGGGGCTGTCTTTTGACAGATGTTTACTATTTGTGGAAGTGGGCGGGATGGCGTTGGCAAGGGCTGCTTCCTGTGCTAGCGGCAGCTGGTGATTCTCCCATTGCTGTGGCAGGAATCCCCAGGCCTGGTGCTTTCTGCTGGGACCCACAGTTTTTCCTGAATGAAATAGACCTGTCGCTCTGCAAGGCAACTTACACTGTGCTTTGAGGGCTTTGAGCTGATTATTGATTGGAAATACTACCCTCTCAGCTAGCCTGTGCCCCTCTGTCCACGGGGAGGCCGTGTGCTGGCACGGCGCGTCTTTCTGATGCAGACCACGCCTAGTAATCCAGGCTTCAGGACAGCGGCCTTGGGCTTCGCCAGCAGCTTCCTTTTGTTGTTGTTCTTGTTTAAATGCCTTTTAAAATAATTCCTTCATGTCCGCAGAAGTTTTACTATCTTTTAAGGTCCAGATGCAGTGCACATGGTGTAAAAGAGAGCACTTATTACTCACTTTGCATGAAATAAACCATATACCTTTAGCTATGAACTTCTGCCTAACATTTAGAGAAAGCTCATGGGATGCCATTGTAACACACACACACACACACACACACACACACACACACACACACACACACATTACAATGCCAGACCATTGTGCTACCCTGATCACAGGTATATAGGATGGCAAATGCACTAGAATAACTTCCATGTACAAAATGAGCAAAACTAAAAAATATTATTTTATGTGCTCTAAAATATCTCTTTTTGTTCTCAAGTCAAATGTTACTCAACATGGAAAGGACTTACATGATGCAGCAGTATTATAATCCTGACCATTTTGCAAACACTCTTAACAATAGCTTACATATGTGCAAAAGTTCTCAATTAATTAGGGAAATAAACACTCAGTTCTTTATATTTTTAATCAAGTAGGAAGCAGTTCATATAATGCTATCACTTTTGTATTTTGTTGTTGTTGTTGTTGTTGTTATTGTTTTCTGGTTTTGGCAGCTGCTTGCCGCCTCACTCTCCGTGTCAGTGGCCGTGGAACTCCACGACATCCTGGCCAACTTCGCAGAGCAGCACTTTGCGCAGCTGGGCTCCAGCCAGCCCCCGACTTGGCCCAGGCGTGGGCCAGCCACAGAGGGTGCTTGAGAGGGAGTTCCAGGTGTGTCAGAACCGCAAGCACCTCACCGATCTCAAGGAAAACCAGCGTGGCCACTTCCTGCGCATCCACCAGTCAGCTAGGGGCCAGGCCTGGGTTCCACGTGGGGCCAGACCTGCAGGGCCAGGCCATTGCCCTACCCGAGCAGGACCTCATAGAGTTCCACGACATGTTGGCCAAGCTCATGGGCTACCGTGGAGTGGAGGAGGAGCCTGCCAAGCTGCCCGAGGGCACCTCCTTGACTGAGGACAAATGCTTCATCCATGTGGGCTCTGAGTGCAGAACATTTATACGAGTGGGCAAGGTGAAGCCCACCTACCACACTCCATTGCAGCACACTACAATGTGTGGGCCGTTTGGGCACACCTTCTGCAAGTACCCAGAGGAGACGAAGAAGATTCAAGAGAGGCAGAGGGGAAAGCGGGCTGCCTGTGAGGAGCAGCAGCAGCAGCAGCAACAGAAAAAAGAGGAGAGAGGAGAACAGGGGGAGGAGGAGGAAGAAGAGGAGGGTGAGGGGAGGAGAGGAGAGGGAGGGGATGAAGGAGAGGAGAGGGAAGGGACGAAGGAGCGGAGAGGGACGGGACGAGGGCGAGGAGGGGGAGGAGA
>NW_004524758.1:595653-635337 GCF_000260255.1 Octodon degus
AGGAAGAGGAGCAAGAGAAGGAGACTGCTACTGCCACTCCGCTACTACAGGGTGAGGAAGAAGGAGAAGATTAATCAAACTGAAGGAACACACACACACACACACACACACACACACACACACACACAGAGCCAGACACAGACAAAATATACTGTACAAAAAGAGAATAAAAAGTTTAAAAAAAAACAACTCTGAACTCCAAGGATGCACCACCCACAGAACCTTCACCAACTGAGTTTCTCTTCCACCCTCGGGGCATGTGGTCCACTTTATCCGCCATACCAAAAACTCTTTGTCTTAAATTTCCTACGGGGAAGATGGAGAGAATAAACAACTTACTGTAGCTCATTTGGATGACTAAAAGAAAAGGTGTTAGACTAGGTGGCTTATAAGCAACAGAAATGTGTTTCTTACATCTCTAGAGCCGGGAACTCACAGCTGCACTGGCGGATTGAGGGTCTGGTAAGGCCCCGATTCCCAAGTCACGGTCTTCATAGCATTGCGTCCTTGCATGGTGGAAGCACAAGGCTGGGGCCTCTTTATTACTTATTTATTTACTTTTTTGTGACCAGCTCTTCCTACTCTGGTGGAGGGGCTGGCGTGGCATGTGGTGCTGGGGATTGAACCCCGGTCCCCGCACATTTGCCTAAGCTTGCTGAAGCAGTCACTTTGGACCGCTGGGGCCTCTCTGACAAGGGCACTAATGCCTGAATGATGGAGGCCCCGCCCGATCGCCTAAGCCCCTCCCAAAAGCCATCTTCCAACACCATCGCAGTAGGGGTTCGATTCTGCGTACGACTTTCAGTGCTGTTTTCCATAACGACAGCCAGACTGTGTGTTCCCTGCAGCAGGATTCAAGGGTTCTCTTTCCTCCATTTTTTCTTTTTTTTGCCAATACTTGTTGGCAAAAAATTGTCATCACATTGAAGACGTCGTCAAGCAGGTTGATTAGGAACTCACCGTGTGCAAGTGCAGACTTAAGGAAAGAGTTTCTTTTCCAAATCCTGACTTCCCCACTGATGAACCCTGTGACTGGAGAGAAAATTCCTCATCCGGGCCCTGCACTCCTACCTCAATGTCAGGATGTTGGTCTCCATCTACAGGTGCTGTGGGAAAGGCAAGGGAGCCTCTGCATGTTCTTCATTCAGCAGAAGCCAAGCGCTGAATTAATTAATTCCTGGGCTCATTGTCCCTCAGCGGTAATCAGCACTTGTCACTGCTACGCTGAAGGAGAGAGCGAAAGAAACCGGAAATACAAGCTCAATTTCTGTTTATTTTTATAAAAGAGGTGGCTGCTTGGAGCCCAGTCACCTCTGAGCTGCAGCCCATGACAATCATGTCTGCAGAAAAGCAAAGACGGAGCAGGAGGCATCAGGGAAAAGGGAGGGTATTCACGAAAATCAAGTATTTGTGAAAATCTTGTATTAATCATGTGACCTCAGGTTGTAAGACAATATATATAAGATTCTTTGGGGCTTAAAAAATATTTGAAAATTCTTAATAAAGACATTTTACCTGGAGGAGTAATCACAACCTGACAGTTATGTAAAATAAGTGGTAGAAAAGACATAAATAGTATATTTGCCCAGATACCAGGCATCTTTTAAGGATGATCCATGGAATACCCATGGCTGGCTGACACCAGGAAAGGAACTTGGTGGTCGATGAGGAGTGAACGAAATTCACTGGGTACTGTTTGTTTCTTTTGAATTTTAAATTATGCGAATGTATTGATTAGCTATTCACAGTACAAATAAATAAAATTAAAACTTCAGAGGTTGTATACAGTGAAAATCAATGTAATTTCTATTCATTTCTAGAAGTTGCTTAAATATCTGTAAAACTGTGCCATAACAGAGGTGCTTCAGAAATGTAATGTTGATTCTAGCTAACACTCAGAGAAAGGGCTCCTGCCTTGCGTTCTCCGCTCTGCAGTCTCACTGGGCACGGGCCTCCAGGAACGAGGAGCATTCCCTGGTGTGTGTGCTGCATCGGCGGGTGGAACCCACTTGGCTGGGGCTCTGCGGCAGTGAGGCTGAGGTCTGGGGTGTGACCCGCAGATGGCCCGGGAACTGCATTCTGCTCCAGAGATGAAAATGGCACCTCCCACTCCGATGAGTTGCTCATGCATGTGGCCCTTGGCTTGTGACAACCACGGTAAAACTGGGATGAGATCTGCAGGAGCTCAGCTCTGCAGAGGAAGACTAAAGGGCAGCCGAGCTGCCCACATGCAGAGTGCAGGTAAATTAGCCCAGGGTTTTTGTGACAGTGTCAGAGGTGCAAAGAGAGCGCGGGACATGCGGGCTGCTCACTAAGGAGAGTTCCACCATTGAAGCAGCAGGTCTGCCAGAGGGCAGCCTAGTGGGGTCTGCAGGCAATCAGCCACCCACACTTTCCATTCCCTGCTCCTCTCTGTCTTCCTGTCATGTCTTGGAGCCCTTAGATTTTACGAGTTCATCACATTTGGTGCACAGGTGCAAGCACATGCATAACCTGGGATGGGACAGGATGTGGCTCAAATGCTCAGAGAGTTTGGACATTCAAACTAAACGCTTAAATACTCCTTGAAGTGTATAGACCTGTCCTTAATAACTCTTCTGCATTTTCAGGATCAGGGCTTACAGTGTTTTTTTCTCTCTCTCTCTTTCTGCAGAAGAGCATTTCACAGAGTAGCACACAGTGCAGAGTGTGAGGGTGTGTGCATGCATGTGTGCATGCATGTGTGCATGTGTGTGTGTGCATGTATGTGTGAGTATGTCTCTGTGTGCACTGTGGGGCCTGTGTGTGCGGGATGTAGAATGCAAAGGCGGTTCTCATTTGATGGGCCCTCCAGGTCCTGATTCAAACCAGAGCCCAGGCCTGGCATGAGTGGGACCACCTGGGGCCCTCCGGATCCTGATTCAATCCAGAGCCCAGGCCCAGCATGGGAGTGGATCTTCCTCCATCAGACAGCCCTGATGTGAAACCCTATGGCACAACTCCCTGCAGAGGCTGGAGGCAAGACCCACCCAGCTGATCCAGGAGCAGAACATCTTGCCAAAGTTGCACAGTAAGTTCACCTCCAAGGGCTGCAGCAGGAAGAAGTGGAGCACAGTAGCCAGACCCAAGCCACACCCACCTGGACAAGTTTGAACTTGGTAGATCTGGATCTGGTGCTAAGATACTAACTCGATCGAAGCTCTACACCAAAGATCAGAAGACAGTGCTATACAAAATGACAAAGAGAAGGAGCAAAATGCAGTCTCAGGCTCCAAGTCCACCCAGAAGAAATGCGGGGGGCAATAGCATAGAAGACATTGGAAAGAACACACCTGAAGTTTTTGTTTTTGTTTTTGTTTTTGTTTTTGTTTTTTTTTTTTTTTTTTTGGCTGGCTCGGGATGCCTTCAGGGCAAGCCTGTTAAGGCTTGAGGATCTGGGGATTGAACCACAGCATCTTGGTTGCTTTGTTTAAGCAGCCACTTAAACAAGTGAGCTAATGGGCAGGCCCACACACACACTAATCTCTGAAATAATAGTGTTTGAAGTAAAGAAACAACTGCAGAAAGGTCTAGAGGAAATCTGATTAGAAATAATTTCTGAAGTAAAAAAAGAATGATAACTATAATGAAAGAAGTACTAAGTGCTTCTAAAGAAGATACTGATAAAAAATAGGGAGAATAGAAAAATGATGGAATCCTTGAGTGAGCAACATAGGAAAGAAATGGAATGCATGAAGCAGATTCACAGTGCTGTACAGGAAATTAAAACCTCATCACAAGCTGGCAAAACTGAATGAAAGTGAAAATAGACTTTCAGACACTGAAGACACCATTGCAGCTAGTGAAAAGTTAAGAAAAGATCTCTTAAAAACTACTAGGATGTAGGAAAAAATAATTCAACATCTGTAAGACGATGCAAAGATGACCAACCTAAGACTAATAGGCATCAATGAAAAAGGAGTCAATACAAATGATATAAAAAGAATATGGGCAGAAGTAATAGCAGAAAACTTCCCAAATATGAAGAAACTATCTGACATTCAGGGAACCGAAGCATATAGAACTCCAAATAACATCAACCATACTCAGACATATAACAATCAAGATCCCAGAAATTTAGCACAGGAACAGTATACTAAAAGCCACTAGAGAAAAGAAACAATGTATTTAAAGGAAAAACCATCAGAATAATGGCAGATTTCTCTTCACAAACCATCAAGTCAAGAAGAGCATGGAGCAAAGTACTTCAAGTCTTGCAAGAAAACAAATTCCAACCCAGACTGATATATGCTGCAAAACTCTCAAGTATAATGGAGAAGTGAAATACTTCCATTTCAAAGAACAACTACAGAATTTCATGATGAGAAAACCAACTCTACACAGACTACTAAAAGATATTCTAGGGAGTGATCAAAATTACCACAACGCCATGAATGAGAATCGAAAGAAGCTACCACATAGGGCAAACAAATAAAGGAGAAAAAAGGTATAAAAAAGCAATCTTTCAATTATTATTTTTTATAAAACAGCAAAATATTTCCATCAGCATACTTTACAAATGGATTTCTGCACCCTATGGGTCATGATTCTGTCTGTGTCTACAGTGTGGATATCAAGGAAATAGCAGTAGCTCAGTCCCACAAGTGACACCTGGCCACCAGTGTCATGGATACTGTCCATGTCCATGACATACTAGAACGTTGTGCAATATCCTACCCCCAAATGGTAAGAAGTGCTGATCATATATTTGCCATTCCAGTATTTATGTTATGTTTTATTCTTAGTAATTCTTTACTGTCATGAAAGTTTTTTCTTAGTTGAATTGTTTTGAAATATTTAATTTTAATCAATATTTAAAGAATTTTCTACACATTGTTGAATCTTAATTTTTAAGATTTATACTGTATGTTTGACTTACAATCTACTTACAAGACATGGTATGATATTTTCTCCTAGTATTAGAAACTTTAAAATATATATTTCCATTGACTTTATTTACTTCTTCCTTGTCTTTTACACACACACACACACACACACACACACACACACACACACACACGAACAAATATGGACTTAATCCAACATAAGATTGCACTGTTTTGTAGAAATCTTCAATGATCTTTTAAATGGCTTTATGTAATATATTTTACGTAGTCCTGGGTAACTACCATCTTGAGAGCTCTTTGTTCCTTATCCAGGACCACACAGCCACTTCTCTTGCCTTCTGGATTACGCTTTTTGTTGGTTCCCATATGCTATGTCTGGAGGTATAAGAATATTTCAAGTTTGTATAACTGGAAAATATTTTACCTTTAGTTTTCAAAGGTATGTTTGTTGGCTATAAAATACAATGAGGACAGATTTTTTTTCTTTCTTTCAATCCTTTAAATAAATAAGTCTAGTTTCTTACACATTTTCTCATTTTTTCTTTCTAATGTGGAATAAGATGCTATTTAATTTTGTTCTTCATATCTAATTTTTTGTGCATATAGTTTAATGATTTTTTCTTTACAATTAGTCCTGGACATTTTCATTTTTGCATATTTTGGCATGATTTTATTCAAATTTCTTGTGCAAAAGATTCATTTTTCTTGGAAATATGGTGCTATAATTTTAACTAAATTCAGAAATTTTAAATCTTTAAATATTTATTGCCTACCCCTTTTTACTTTGAGAATTCTAAATATATGAATATGTGTCTTGATTTTGGCACAGAATGAACTATTACATGACTGATCTGTAAATTCTTTCTTCTTCATTTTTATTTTGGACAATTTTTATTGTTATACCCATTTAAATTTGTAAATAATTTATTTACAATGTGCAATCTATTATTAATCTCATGCTATGTATGCATTTCAGAAATATTTCTCTAAAATTCACTCTGTCTACATCTTATATCTTTCACATTTTAATATTTGTCTATAATTTTTAATATGCTACATAATTATTGATTTTCAATAAAGTTAATGACAGAAAAAACAACAACAACAAAGGCTGGCTCTCCCTTGCCAGTGACTGAGCTTTTCTCACTGTCTCTGAGCCCTAGAGGTGAACAAACAAGGGTTACTTCTGTCATTTCTTGTCATTCCATTTGCCTTTTCTTCTTCCTTCTTAGCCCTTTTCTTGGGTCCTTCTCTTTTGCAAATGAGCTACCTTCTTGTTTCTTCTTCTTTATTTATTTATGCTTTGGGCTTCTCAAGAAGAGAAGCCATGTGATATTTAAAACCTGGGTGTCTGATTTATTTCACTCAACATGATGGCTCCAAGCTGCACCTGTTCTCCTTTAAATGACTCAAGTTTATCCTTCTTTATGACATAGTTGTACTTCATGAGGTGCCACTACTTCGTTTTGTGTATCCATCCTCTGTTGGTGGGTGTAGAGGTTGTTTCCAAGAGTTAGCTGTTAGGAGTCAGAGTGTTACAAATACGAGCGTGGGTGGATTACCACGACTGAGGCCTTTGGTCCCCCGGTGTTTCTTTCAATAGAACAAGCCCCTGAGCTAGGTTTGCCTCCACTCCACATACAAAGAAACTGAGCCCGGGCCCTGTGTCTCCTGCCACATCACGTGTTGAGATTCATTCCACTTCTCTTCTATGAATAAGACGCCTTGGGGTGCATGGTGTTTACACCTCATGGTCTGATTTAAAAGCTGGGAAGGAGGATGCTCTAGGCAGGGAGCTTGCTCATGCACTGAGTTATGTCCAGGGAGAAAAGTTTTACTGGAGCTCAGATTTGAGCCAAAGTTGGGCCAGTTCTCCTTGCACCTGAAGAACATCCTAATAGCTACCTGTTAGTTTCACTGGTGCTTACCCAGTAGGAAGTTATTGGCAAATATCATGTATTTACCCGGTAATTACACACCCATGCAGATTACTCACTAATTATACTCAGCAGGTGCAGAAGTCGTTAGCACACCCCGTCCCCGCCATCGGGGTGAAGGAGGTGCCCCGCTCTGCACTGATTGGTATTAATTCTATAGCATTTGGTAATTGCCTATTATTTACCATATCTAAGGTTACTTCACCTCATCACCAAACCAGAAGCTGCGTGGGCTCCAGGCTGAAGCCCCTTTGCTGCTAGCCCAAGGGCAACTCTGGGCATGTGGCAGTGTGACTCATCCCTTGTTCTCCTTGCATAGGCCATGGGAGCAGCCATGCTGGAGAGACCCTTGGAGGCCTCAGCCAGACTCAGTGGCAGAACAGCAGACTGCTCTCACCCGTGTGTGTCTGTCCTAAGCAAATTTAAAATCCTAGGCCAGCTTCCCCAACACCCAGCATGTTCCTGAGTTGCTGTGTGCTCAAGGAATTAAAACTAATTTTAATATTAGCCCTAAGCAAAGCATAATTAGAAAGATAAATCTTCAGCATTTCTCTCCTACCCAAGCCTCTCCCTGCCACCTCCTTCGCTATCCCACCTTTCTGCTATAATGCATTATGAAACCAAACATGAATGTCTTGAAGACTGTCTGTAACAACACTTAACACATTTGTTCAGCTAATTGAAAGTTAGTTCTGATCTCAGGCGAACACCAGGAGATGACACCTGAAAGGATGGATGTCCCTGCCTGGGGACGCTAGAAGGGCAGGACTACTGGGTGTGAACCTCACCTACAGATCAAGCAGCAGCATGCCGTGGCTTCCTGGAGTAGCCCTCCATGCAAGCTGAGCATAAGAACCTACAAAGGCAATGGTGAGACAGACCTGGGATCAAGTGATGCTCTCTTGGATTTCAAACACCCATTTCATGTCTAGGAGTAACTGTCTCTCATAGTGTCTTAGTGCTATGGAAGGACTGCCTTCAATTCTCCTGACCAGACCTCCAGCGAACAGGCAAGTGTCTAGAGACTGGTGGGAAGGATGCATAGGTACAGTAGGATGGGCTTCCCGAAAGGCAGAGATTACCCTCTGGAATGGTGGTCAGTTGCAGTTCGCTCACCTAAGAGTCAGGGAGGGTTGCGCCTCAGGGAGAAAAGACAGAGCTGAATTCTCAGTTGCTGACAGGAAAAAGGATTTAGAATTTAAATCCTTGACCTGTGTCCTGGGTGACAGAAATTTCTGCTTCACCGCTGAAATGGACTCAGCCAATGAGAGCAGGTCGTCTTGGCTCAGAAGAACAAATGGGTTGGAAGAACACCCGCAGCATGGTACTGTTTTCTAGTTCACGGAGCTCAGTGATTTCACTGAAGGTTTGTGGATCGCTTCTGCCTCTTAAAAGTGCTAAGTACATGGCTGTGAACATCACCCTCGCAGCCTGGGAAGTTGAGATGACGGAGAGAAAAGTGAAAAGCAAGATGCAAGAGCAAAACCCAAACAGATCCCTGGCTTCAGGGCACATTGTGAAAGGGGGGACATCTGCTCCCTGCAGAGCCCTGACTCAGAAGGACAATGTCAGCCCCAGAGCTCATGTCTGTGTTTTCCAGAATCATGCCTGAGGATTTCTCCTGGACACCCAGGCGTTGCTGACAGTGCAACAGGATCCGAAGCCTTCTGTTCCTCTCTCACTTCACACACCTTTTTTACCCTACAGCTGTCATCTTTGGCTTTCTTTTTAAGTCTCTGCTCTTTATTTTACAAAGTGTTAAACATGGGAGGTAAGGCTAGATCCCAGTTCAAATGGAGGATCATGGGGAGGGTTTGCTCCTCACGGCCACACCCATCCATTCCCAAATCCGCCCCAACTCATTCTAAACCTGGACCGTCCCACCAAGCCACTCCCTGGTGTCCTTCTGGTTTACAGTCCCAGACCTCTTCTCCTAGGTCTGCCAGGCATCTGTAATTTTATGATCTGTGGTCATCACTCTGGAGAAATGCGCAGGGTCTTGCTAGTACCATGCCTCATGGACCAGAGTGGAAATCTGGTGCATGGGTGAGGGTGCTCTGAGAATGGCAGGTCGGAAGATGCTCAATGAAGGAGGGGTGCACATATAAGGCATGTGCAAACCCATCATGTGCCTGCGCTCATTCCTGTGGGCCTTATCTCACACTCTGCCCCGATCAAGATGTCTTTATTTTTCATTCAATCCCTGGTACCGCAAAAAAAAAAAAAAAAAAAAAAAAAAGATGAAGATAGATGAGTTCATCTATTAACCCTGCTTTGGGACATTTCTGCCAATCGCCTCGTGGCACACCCAGTTTCCCTCTACTCTTACTCCACTCCCCGTTGCCGTTAGCCATGGGCAATGACTGGAGGAAAATTCTTTCATTTGTTTGCAGGCTGTGGTGAGGCCTGGAACCCATTTCTTTTGCCACCCTGTACTAAAGATGACACCAAGACAGCCTAGAGGCCCCGATGTGGCCTCATTCTCAAAGCGAGCCAGCGCTGTCCTCGGATCTGGGCACCTTGTCTTTCGGATGACGCAGCCCCATTCAACACTGTGTCTTAAATGCTGTGATCTGTTACTTCGTTAAATTATCTAGCTTTTCTAGGGGGAGGGGTTGAAGACGAAGCTTTGTGCATGCTGAGCACGTGCTCCACTGTGGAGCTATCCTACCCCGCGGCCCCAAAGTAGGTATTTTCATGCACTGTAAGACATGCAGGAGGGCTTAGACAAGTGAAGGCCGCTCAGGCTGGTGCAGCGCAGCTTCTCTATGCACACCCACCATTCTGTGCCATAGAGCCCTGTGCGGCCCCAGAGAGCTAAGCGAGAGCTTATTCACTAGCAGCATCCTTCCCTGAGATTCCCGCTCCTTTGGGGACCCATCCATCTCCTCTGGAGACTGTCCGATCCTGTGCGGGGAGACCAGGCACCTTCACGTCTTTTGCAAGTTATCCCTCTGAAGTTTGACTTAGCCAAGCAGTTTCAGCCTGAATTTCAGATTCTCGTTAGGTACTACCTTCTATTTGCTGGCCGTGACCGCGACTCAGCACGCAGGGCAGGTTTGTGCGCCCCGAGTGACCCCATGAATTCACTTTGAATGGCAAAATCCTCAAGGGCTGCTTGAGCACAGTTTAGCTTCAGTAACACACTCCCTCTGAGCTGGCCAACTCCTTCTCTGTCTAGTTAAAACGCCACTCGTTTGGCTTTCCATCCACATAAAGATTTTATATGATGTATTACAGGGTGCTTTAATTACTATTGTTTATTTCTTATGATCGTACCTGAATTGCCACGGAACGCCAATAGTAACTCGGCAAAGGGTGCGTGAAGAGCGCACTGCAATACGGCCGTCAGGGAGGTCGAAGGCCGGGATCAGCCAGCAGCAGCTACCAGGCGGAAGGAGGACCGGCAGCTTGACTGCGTGGCGCACGCGCGATTGCTGCTCTGCGCTGGGCGGGTCAGCGGGGCCTCTGCTTGGAGTAAGCGCTCCTGGAAGGAGGCAGCTGAGAATTTCCCCCAGTGTCACACACCGCTCGGCAGGCTCGAGTTAAGGAAAACACTCTGTACTTTCTATACCAAAATAGCAGCATCCCTTCTTCCAGAGTGCTTTTCAGCAAGCATGTTGGCCGCGCTGCGATCCCGATAGACGTGCGCTCACTCAACGCCCGCTGTGAGCACCACGGGCGCGGACCTACAGAAATGAGACACCCCGTATTCGCACACTGCTGTCCACGGGGCGGCCCCCAGGCCTGGCAGCCTTTGCCCTGTGCAGTAAAACTCAGCGCTCTGTGGACGAGCTTTGCTAAGCCTCAAGCGCTTGGGCACCACAGCCCCCTCATTCGCCAGGGTTGTATTGAGCTTTAAAGCTATGCCAGCTCTGCACTGGCTACTCCTCCTATACCCCGTTCTTGGTGCCTGGAGGAAGCTGTAAGTAAGTGTCGCGCTACCCTTATCTTCATGGGGCTCAGAATCCAAGCTTAGTGGGAGGCGTAGACCCACAAAGAACAGCAGCATCGCCTGCCTGGTGAATGTTCAGAGTCTGACCACACCTCCTCTGTGCTCCGATAACACGGTGGCACGAACAGACCATCTCTGGCAACGCTGGGAGGCTTGGGAACACCATGCCAGGGCGTCCCCTGCCTTCAGAGCATGCGCGTGTTGTCAGGGAGGACAAGCTGACAGTCTTTGAAGAAGCAATCGCTCTGTTGTTTCAGTGGTTGCCGTCTCTTTCTTCAGTCAGAGAAGCTATCCTGGTTCTTCCTTCAGTACCCTGGGCATTCAGATAGAGCGGATACTGTAGGCAAAAAGCAGATCTGCTACAAAGGAATAAAAACCTCACTGAGAGAGAGAGAACAAAAAGGCGGGGAGGCACACCTTGGATGAGATGGGCAGACTGGCAGCGGATAGTAAGCAAGCAGCCTGAGGCAGAGGTTTGTGGCTGAGCAGAGCGCTGGTGGTGGGTGTGCAGGTGGAGAAACAGGGCACTTTTTGGTCCATGGAGAAGCAGAGGAAGCCGGCCGTCTGTGTACGGAGTGGCTGGGAGCCAGGCGGGCCGGGGAATCTTCAAGGGGATAAATACGCAGAGATTTCCAACCCTTTTGGGCCAAGTGCCAGGGCAAGAAGCCAAGATTCCAGGGAACACAGCCAGGACAGGGTTATTATAATCCCTAGGAGGATTCATTTGCCAGCTCCTAAAGCAAAAGCAAGCAGCACCCTGAAATGGAGACCAGCTATTTCGGAGCAATTAGCCATCGGTGCCTGCTGCTGTCCTTGGAGGAACTCCAGAATCCAGAGGCTTAGGAAGGAGGCAAGAAGTTCCTGTCTGCCGCGGGAGAGATAACTCCATCCTTGGTACCTATGCCCGTGGGGCATCTCTCTGCCTGTGTAGGCTGACCTGCGATGGCAGGACTTCTCCTGTCTCCCTCAGGGTGACATTAGGCTGTCAGGGGCAATGCTGCTAAGGGAGACGCCATACCTGCCCTGGAGCACCAAATTCAAGACAGAACAGACCAGATCACTGTAATTCATCCAGGTTTTCTGCTTTGGACCCACGAATGCTTTTGGGAATGTGCTCTGGCTAGATAGGAAATTGCATGGCATTATTTATAAAAATGTTCCTCATGTGTACATTTTTCTGATGACAGGTCCAGCGAATCATCAGAATTTCAAAGATTCTGCACTTTGTTTACAGTACTTTGCCCCATTCTTAGTCAAACAGAGAAAGGCTAAAGAGGTCATTATTTCTTTCATACTCTCATTAACATTGACAAATTCAGCTCATCAAGAGACCTGGGCGAGAAAAACATAACAAGGCCTAAGATGAGGTTATAGAAAATAAAGCAACCAAAAAAACTCCTGAACAGCAAAAGAAACAAACGATAGAGTGAAGAGAAAACATACAGAACGGGATAAAGTATTTTGCCAACTACTTTTCAGCCAGAGGACTAATATCTAGAATATATAAAGAGCTGTGGGGGGGAAACTAGATCGCCAAAAACAAAAGACCTAATTAAAAAAAATGAGAAATTCAAGTAAAAAGATACTTCACTGTAAAAGAAATACAAATAGTGAAGAAGCACATGAAACAATTTTAGTATCTTTGACCATGATGGCAGTGTAAATCAAGATAGCATAGAGATGTCGCCTTCAGAAAGAATAGCTACTATCAAGGACTCAGAAAACAAATGCTGGCAAGAGTGTTGGGCAAAAGGAACACTTCAACATTACAGGGAGGGGACGGAAGCTAGTCCAACCACTGTAAAAATGAGCATGGAAATTTCTCAAAATCCTAAAACCGGAAATCCCAGTTGACTCAGCTATTTCTCCCGAGTGTTCCTTCAAGAGCTCGGGTCATCACGCGCCACAATGCATGCAGACTCACATTTACTGCAGCACAACAGTGAACACGACAGTGGCTTAGCACAGTCACCAAGTCGTGGAAGTGGCCTGCGCGAGCATTAATGGGTCAGCGTATAGTGAAAATGCATATAAGTACTACTCAGTTATGAAGAAGGATAAATTTGAGTCATTTGTAGGGAAATTGATAGAGTTTGAGTCCATAAAACAAGATAAAGGAGCCATGTTAAAACAAAAAACCAGGTAGGTAGATTCTGCAGAGGGTCTGGAGAAGAAGGGAAAGGGAGAAGGCAGGGACAATAAGGAGGATAAAATGAATCAAGATGCAGTAGGTATATGCATGAAACCCTGAGCTGAATATAATCATGATGTATTGTTAGCACACACAAAAATAAAAAAGAAAATCTAGAGATGGTGGGGCTGAGGGAGGCACAGAGGTGGCCATGTGGGCTCAAAATCTTTAAGCCACTGTTCACAAAGGAATAGACACTGCCTCTCCCTGTCTGCACTGTCACTTTGAAAATGTCTCAGGCTCTCATCTTACCAACCTGTGTGCCCTAAGGTTCCTCCTGGCCTCTGGGGACTTGGGGCCCCTGATCATGTCTTGGTTCCTCTGCTTCTCTGTACAATCCTGCGTGGCCAGGGGCCCATCTTGTACCCACACTTCCCATTTGCCCCAGTTTGTCCTGTGGGCTGGGGGCACCCCCGGAAATCAATCCTTTGGTGGAAGGAGATTAGCCACTGACACAGTGGAATAAAACAGCAGCACACTTTCAAATTGACGAAGCAATCGAGGTAAGGCTGTACTTTGGATGTGGAACATATCCTAAGGGCCACATGTTAAATAAAGGCTTGACCACTGTTTTGTGGCACTATCAAGAGGGGTGGAACCTTCAGGAGGTGTGGCTTGGTGGAAGGAAGTCAGGGGATTGGAGGCGTATCCGGGCCCCTGGCCCATCCTTTTTCGCCTGACTGCCTCTCCCACGCTCTTACGCACGCAGCGCTCTGCCGCCTCCCCACAGGGCTGGATGCAAGGGGACCGCCTAAGCATGCCCGGCAACCTCTGAGGCCGCGAGCCCGGAAACCTCTCCTCCTTGTGAGTCTATTGTCTTACATAGTTTGTGGTATCAATGGCAAGTTCACGAGCACCTTCTGTTTATGTTTTATTTATTTTCATAGCTCTGAACATAGGAAGAGAGACGAGGAGAAAGCTGCTCCACCTGCCGCAGCAGAAAGCCTTGCAGGGCAGAGAGGAAGCACACAGGGCCAGAGGTGAGCTGTGGCTAACGGCGCCAATGGTGCTCCGAGAAACAAGAGCTGTCTACAGCACTCTTGGAGGAAACTTCTCTGTTTTCTATTGCACGATAACTCTGTGTCTTTATTCTAGTAACTGGTCCTTTTGGTCTGAGTCATTTTCCCGCACAGTTGCATGGCCAGCCACCTCCCCAAACAGAGGTGTTGCTCATAGTCAAGGCAGGTAGCATCATGCCCCTCTGGAGAGCAAAATGAGATGCACTTCCCAAGAACTTTGTGACAGAATCACTGGGTTCCTTTAGAACTTGTTAGCCTGAAGCTGAACTTGAACTACACTTTGAGAAATCACATCTCCGCCTGCATTTGCTGGACTGATCCAGAAAGAACAAGGAGGAGAAGACAGTAACCCAGCAGCCTTCCCAGGAAGCACCTCCAGCGTTCTCCGTGATGGACGCTGCAGGGAAGTCATAGAGGAAGCAGTGGAATAGTACAGAGAAGTTGGGTAGCAAATCGTGCGGGGCTCCGCGTGGAGCCTCGGCTGCCAGTGCTGAAGCAGGGACAACTGTCCTATGGCTGACGTTCACTGGGACGTTGTGCCAGCAGCGGGGCACATGGCTGTAGGTCCCTCCAGTGCGGGTGGTGGCAGCACTGGTGCTCTGGGTTCTTTCTGAAACAGGGTGAGGAGAGGGAAGGGAGGCTGAGGAAAGGCTCAGCTCCACTGTGCCCTGGCTGATGGCCCCTGAAAGCAGCCCCTGCCGGACCTCCTTCAACACCTAGTCACAGGAGGGCGTCTGTTTCTTTATTTTCCAGATTATGTTACCAAAGCATTCTATTCAATTTTTGTGGTCTTGTGGAAGGCAACCCGAGGGAGAGGCAGTTGGACTCGTGGCCTTAGGGTCCAATGGGTGAGGACTGTGCCTGGCACTGACCCTTCTCTGAAGCCCAGTCCCTAGAACAGGATCGCCTTCCACTGCACTGGGAGACACCCAGCTACCTCAGAACTCTTCTCGTTCACTTTATGGTGCCAGAGCTGGAACCCCAGTTTGCCATGTACTCCAGTTGGTCTTTCTTGTACATGACCTTGTCCTGTGTCCCACCTATGTCACTGGGGTCTGCTGTGTGCTCTGTCTCTCCCACCCCACATGTCTGGCTCAGGGCAGCCACGAGGGCAGAGGAAGCCGACAACTCCCGTGGGCCTTGATCCCCCGTTTTCCTCACTTCTGTCCCCAGCATTGGCATGAACCTCAGAGAGGGCGACACGGGGCCACCCGTCGGACATGCAGAACGCGGCTCCCGCAGTCCTGTTGCTGCACCTCAGGGATGACAGAGAGTGCTAACACAGTTGATCTCCCCTCTGTGTTCTGGTGGCGTCAGCTGGCCGGCTCGAGATGGACTCGTGCCCGCTTCCTCCTGCGGGGCATCGCCAAGTCACCTGCAATAGGTTCTCTGCCAGATTCCTGATGAGAACGAGACTCTGGGTCCAGATTATGCCCGAGATGGTATTCCAGGCCCTGATGCTAGGGTGGGCATAGCTGCCAGCGTTCTCTGCTCCACACTGTGAGCGGGCTGGTCTAGTAGGAGTGCATGGCTCCATCCCAGGCCTGAGTGGCCGAGGGCGGGCTCCAGAGAAAACCCCGGGCTCCAGCCTGCGCTGCACGCACCGGTCGGCAGGGGGCGCAGCTAATGAGCGGGACCCGTTGGCAGCACAGCGAGCTGGCGCCTGGGCCAGGCTCTGACAGCGTGCAGGACCGGAGCCAGAGGGGAAGCAGGGCTCAGAATTCAGAGAGGAGGTTGGCGCGCCACAAAGAGGCCTGCGAGGCTGACAGGAAGTTGGTAGCCAGCACCCGTGCAATCTGCCGTCCTCGCTGGGGAGCTGGGGGCTGGCTCGCCGGTGCCTTCGTGCACCATTTGAACATCTTGATTTGCTGCTAAGTGAGCAGCCTGACACCGGCAGAGCCACGTGACCTGCGCGCAGCTGAGCCTGGAGACTCCAGCTCCCTTGGCTTGCCGGAGCTCGCAGGATCTAGTGCAGGCTGCTGCAGGCTCTGCCAGGGAAAGCGAGGCATGCAGTGAGGGGAACCCAGGGCCCTGGCGGCTGCGGAAGCCTCGTTCTCGCGCCAGCTGAGGGCTTCGGGCTGAAGGGACAGGCCTCCGAAGGCAAAATAATGATCCGATCTGGGTTCAGGACCCAAGTGCCGCTCGGTGTGTGCAGACTTCAGTTATCCGGCTAAGTCTCCCCACAGCTTCCTGAAGTTGCATTGCTGCTCCTGAGTTGTGGGGGGTGAAGGAGACGCAGCCACGTGGCAAAGTCGCCCGATGACAGCTGAGCAGAGTGAAGCTGGGATGCGGCCTCAGTGGTGTTCTGGTGTAGAACACGTGCTTGACAGAGCCAAGAGTTCCGGGCTGACCCCAAAGGAAAAAGTGGAAAAGATTTGTGCTTCTGCACTTGACATGCTTCACTGAGCCTAAGGGCCTCTGAAGTCACGCGTGTAGCCACATGTGTCAGGATGCCCTTCTTTCCAAAGGCTGGAGAGTACTGCACGTATGCACGGATCCCCCTCTGCCCATTCATGCAGACGGTCTGTGTCCACATCTTGAGTAATGTGAATAAGACTACAATGGACGTGAGGAGGGGCACGTCTCTCAGAGATCCTGATTTCAACTCCTTGGCTGAACACCCAGACGTGGGCTTGCTGGATCATATGGTGGGTCTATGTTTCCACTTAAATGAAGCTCTAAAATAGTTATACTCGCAGAAGCAAGGAATAGAATGGTGGTTGCCAAGGCCCACGCAAAAGGGATGTGTGATTTTAGATAATGCAAGATGAGTAAGTTGTAGAGGTCTGCTGTGAAGATTGGACCAACAATAACCAGAGCTACAGCAAAAACTCTGTCAGAAGGGCAGATCTCACACTCAAGGTGGTCCCTAGATAAAATGAAATGAAACAAAGCAAAGTTAATAGAAAGAAGGGTCCACACGAACCTATTCATAAATTTCTTCAAAATTTTTTGCTTCTAAGTAAGAGAGATTTGCATGCTACGGTAGTAATTATCTTGTATTCATCTGATACTTCACTATTTAAAAAGTGCTTTTATATCATGCTTGGTCTTCATAACCACCTCCATGAGATAGGTACTTCAAATAAGGTAGATGAATCCTTCACCCTGCTAGGTCAGGTCTGGGTCAGTAAGAGTCCCCCTGAGGCCTCCTCCGCACCTTGCACCCATCTGCATTCTGTGCTATCAAAAAAGAGCAGAGTTTAAATAGGGACCCAAGTGATCCCTGGTCTTCGCTATAAAATTAAACCCCTTGTCCAGCTTTGATTTGGTAAATGCTGATGAGTTGGTTCCAACCACAATGCTCATTTTTTTCTGGTGTCATCCCTCAAATCTCTGTGTTCCATTTTCTGCTTGATCCAGAGGTTTAAGGCAGCACACTGAAACTTTGATGCAGTGGGAGCACTGGGGTACCTTTCTCTCTGCTTCTCCCTCCTGGGGCTACTGAGGAAGGGAAGGCAGGATCACAGGTGGGGAGAGCACATGCCCCTGCAGGTGAGAGGAGCTGCAGGAATGAAGGAAAAGATCTAGAGTCTCACTTTTTTACCCAAAGTAAAAAATCAATCCATGACCTTAAAGAAGTTTATGAATTCATAGCTTAGGAATCAATGCACATTGATTTTTGCACCTCTGCATGGGCTGCACATGTATACTATCAAGTGATGAAAGCTGCATTTGTTGGGCTTGGAATAGGGAAAAGCAGGTACCATTTCTCTATATTGCTAAGAGTGGAAAAGGAAAAAAAATGCATTCTTTTATGGTCTCAGTCTGGACCATACTTCACTTCCTGCCCTTCATGTCCAGGGGCTTCTGGCCTCTCCAGCAAAAGGTTAATCCTGACTCAGTCTGGAGCTGAGTGTTGCTCATCCCGGAGGGCAGCGTCTCTTCCCTTGTGGCTCGCTGTCCCCCCACAGGCCCCAGCATTCCCACACACAAGCCCTCTTGGCTGAGATGGCTTGCTAAGCTTGGATAAGCAGGGTGAACGTCTTCTAGGAGACAGAAAGGTAGGGCTTGGGACAGAGATCAATCCAGAAGGTAGTATGGAAGGGCACCTTAACAACTCTCACTGGAGCAGTGTGCATTCCTTGAAGGAATAGCTTTCCATACGCTGCCGTGTCATTGGATCCCTGCGACACCCCAGGGCTGGGCAGAAGAGCGTGGTTTTCATTTGACAGATAAAGGAGCAGATACTGAGAGAGCTCGTGACTCACGTATGATAGGCAGGTGCTTGCGCACAGCTCTTCTGCAGCTCAGTTTCCAACCTGGTTGGCTCTTCTCATGTCCAGAGAACAGGACAGCTCTGTTGAGTTTCAACCCTTGGGCTAAAGGTCTTCTTGTTAGGGACAATGTTCAGGCTCATCCAGGAATTGCTTAGAGAAGGCGCTGAAATTGACAGTGTAGAAAACACCTACAAGAATTAGGTGACTCTGAAGCAGAAAGGCTCAGAAGGAGGCGGATGGCAGGCGTGAGCTGGGTGCTGTTGAGCCTACGAGCCGCCCCTTCTGCAAGCGAGCTCCAGGAGCACCGACCCTGGGCAAGAATTCCAAGCTACCAGTCTGAGGAGTGGCTCAGCTGCTGGGGAACCAGTTCGTGGATAACCTCAAGCACCTTGTCTTCACCTGCCCCAAGGGGACCTCTTCACCCGCTGCCCTCCTTGCTGCTCCTTTCTGCCATCGTTGACTATCTGGCCAAAGAGCACAGGGTTCCTTTTCCTTACTTCTCACCAGTCACTAACTCTTTCTAATTCAACTCTTTTCTTCCTATATTTGACAACTCTATCAAGAATGATTACTCCTAACCGGGTGTGGAGGTGTGTGCCTGTAATCCCAGTGCCAGGGAGGCTGAAACAGGGGGATCGCTATGAGTCCCAGCTGAAGTGAGACCCTCTACCAAATGCATAATAAAGAATGAGTGCTCCCATGGCATCTTTCTTCAATGGTTGCCCCTGAGATATTTCTTTGTTTGAAATACTTATTATGGTTAAAGTATGAGGTGTACTGCTACAGCAGATGTTTAAGCGTTACTGCTACCTACGCCACAGAATACCTTAACTATGCTAAGCAGAGCGCTGTGCACAGAGCCCTAGAACTGCAACTTCAAACGCATTACATGCCTTTCTTTTTCCCCTCTGTTCTTGGCAACTGTCCATCCCTCATTGGTTCTGTGACTTCTACTCCTGCCGACAGCTCATGTAAGTGAGAGAGCGCCCTGTCTGGATTGTTTCACTGAACATACTGCCCTCTAGATTCATTCATGCTGTCGCAAGTGGCAGAATGGTCGATTTTGGAGGTTGAAAGCACTCCACTGTACGGTGCGTACCACACTTCCCTTATGCTTCCTCCTATGCTGGGACACTTAGGTTGTGTCCATGTGCTGAATACTGTGAAGAACACTACAGCGTATGTGGGAATGCACACATCTTCTGGAGTTTTTGCTTTCAATTACTTTGGACAGATACCTCGAAGTGGGATTACTGGAGCATATGGATGTGTCTAGTTCTAATTATTTGAGGATCTTACATTTTTCTTGAGTCTTGAATTCACTTTTTTCTCTTATTCCTAGTATGTTTCCATACTTTCTTCCATAAGGTATTGCTTGGTATTTCTGCTTCAGGTATTCATGGTGTTTGATTTCTTAAGGTCTACTAGAGTGTAGTAACATACCTTAGGTATTAATTATGTTAACTGCTCTTGTTTCTCCACTTCTTTTTCTCCTTGACCATATAAGACATGAATCTGACCAGAGCCATGGGCACAGGGAGCAACCTGTGAGAGGGGCGGTCCCTGACCTTGGAACCTCCTCAGTCCTTGACCTAACTTATGACATGGAGCTGCCTCAAAAAGGTTGTGTTAAGGTTTTGATACAACTTGGTCAGTCAGGGTCCTTGAAAGAGAAGCGAGCTATGAAAAGATGTACATCCTACACGCCCGCACTTGTGGGCTGTGATTCATGGACACCATCCTGATATATTGCCAATAAATCTCAAAGACATTTAAATTTCATGCTAAAATAGCAATATTTCATTTCTCTCGCATTGGCCGTCCTGCCTAGAGATGCCAGCGCATCTTCTCCAAGATGTGTACCTGACCATTTCATTACTAATCCCAAACCCCTGCTGTCTCCTCATGCCTGAAGGTTCAAGGTCATGTAAGCTGAGAGTGTCCTGGGTCTCTGGCCTGTGACCTGCCTCCGGGTCACTTCCTCTGCATTGTGTTCCCATCATTGGAGGACTGATAAGGCTTAGCACCCCATGCCTCCGCTTGATAATGGTTCTCCTTTCCAATCCCTTGTCACCTGGACTATTTCCAATTGACTCTTCTCTTGAGACATTTCTTTTAAACAAAGCCAGTCTGAGTCCTACACTGGTCCCCAGCTGCCTGGCTCCAAGGCACCTTCATAGAGCTCTTCTGCTGCCCCTCTGTGGCTTAGCACATGGCAGGTGGCTGCTAAACCTGGTACTTGGTGTCTTTAGGACAGGCCAACAGCAGGTGGCACATGGCTTCAGAGAATCCTACTGATCTCTTCACTCTACCCAGAGATATGGGAGGGGAATGGAATTTGGGTCTCTTGGACAGTCAGCTTTCTTGAGATTTCTACTACTGGAAGGTAAATACTTCTGTCTGTCCTGCCTGAGGGTTTTGCACTGGAGAATTCACACGATCTCAGATTTAAAAAAAATTAAATTCTGACATTTGCAATGGATGTTGGTACCCTCCTTCATTCTTCTCACCATTCCTTCCACAATATGATATAATAAGCATTAGCATACCATGTGCATTGCGTTCTCTGCCAAAAGAAGCTAGAGCTGACTAGCAGCATGTGGGAAGGTTGCAGCGCAGAAGCAAATCCTGTGCCCTTTTACATGAGTAAAAGGTGTCTTGGGCATCATGGATTTTGGCACTATGGGGCCTTGGAATTCTCTGTGCATGCTGATGGGTCATGCTGCTGGAAGCTTAGTGTGTTATATGGGGTGAAAGATCAAGAAATAATATGTTACACCCCACAAATCCTAGGGCAGTAGTTTAGGGAGAAGGCTTCCTGTCTTTCTTTGGGCCTTTTTTGTCCTTGTCACAGGGACCTAGGTGAGCGAGGCTCCCTTCAGTCAAGCCCTGGAGCATACAGGAGAGACACAGAAAGAAAGCTCCCACTGCTGTGTCCCCACCAGAGTGACAAGCTCCAGCAAGAAAAGAGCCCACAGATTTGTACCTGCGATCGCTTTTCTCTGTCTTTCATTCCCTTGCTGAACTTCTTCTGCACTGTGGCTGTTGAATCAGCCAGCACTTGGGAGAGGAAGGGAGGCTTAAGCAGGAAAATCAGGCACTGCCAGTGATCAGGGCCCTGATCAGGCACGGCTCTGCATCGATGGGCTGGAGATGGAGGCTGCACCCACAGACTGAGCAGGGGAGCGGCACAGGGCACCCACTGGCCTGCGCCCTAGAGGGGGCTGAGAGGAGCTTTTGAGTGTCGGGCCTCCACCTGTAGATGGAAACTGGCCAATAATCAGCCCTGGGGGCCCCTGTGGCTACAGCCATATGTCCCTTTGCACTGGCAGTGCTTCTGAGCATGTTGCTCAGACCTCTTGATGTTTTCTTTTGTGCGCACACATCTCTGAATGTCTGTGTGTCTGCACAGCGCTGTGTCTAAAACTGTGTCCATGTACTGAGACAGAGGGCCAAACAAGGAAAGCGTGCTGCCCCTTTCTTCTTTCTCAAATGCATGTCCTAGTTTTATCTGGAAGGAAACATCAGTTGGTGAGTGATGGTTCAGGGGAGTGCAAGGCTTTGGGTAGCACTCTGAGAGCCGAGGGTGGAGGGCCCGGAGGGCCCAGGCCCTGGCTGCCAAGCTGATGGCATCAGAGCTACCCCTCACTGGTGCATAAATATAAAAGAAATCCTTACTGGTCCCAGGGAAGAGTTGTGGAGAGCACTCACCTGTTCTGCGGTCAGTGAACAGTCACCTTAGGAGACCAAGAACAAGGATGCCAAGGATGGTGGCTAGGGAGGGCCACAAAAGCACAGCGAGGGGAAGGGAGGAGGCCACCAAGTTCTTGCCTTATTTTGTAGAACATAAAATCTCTCCGAAATATACTCAAGAGGAAAATAAACAGCTGAGATTCGGAGTGAGCCGGCTGCCTCCAGTCTTCTGCTCCTGATCAGGAAGCCAGCTGGTGGAATTACTGCAGGCAAAGCTCTCCAGCCCGCAGCCAGAGGCTGTCCCAAGGGGTAGATAGCCCTCCTGGGGAATAGTCCTTTTAATTTGTATTCTGGGAGGAGTCTTTATGGAATGGCGAGAGCAAGGAGCCAAATGAACCATTTATTGAGCTAGACAGGAGTTTCGCAACCTCAGCATCAGCGCTTCTGAATTTGGGGCCCAGGGTTTCTTGGTCGTGAGGCTTTCCTGCTCTATAGACGCTTTTCGTCTTTCCTGCTCTCGGCCACCAGGTGTCTGTAGCACTGGTCCTGCTGTGACAGGTGAAAATGCAAATCTCCAGGCAGTGCCGAATGCTGTCTTGGGGAAGGAGACAGGTCAAGGCCGGAGGGGCCCAGAGGTAGGTTCTGGGGCACCTCAAATATAGCACTGACTTTCCCTTTTACTTGACAGAGCCAGACTGGGGCGAGGCCCAGATCGATCAGATCCCAGGGTGGGGTCCTTTCGTCACAGCATGTTTTCACTGGCACTAGATCTGGCCCACACTCCCTGACAGGTCTGTCCTCTCCAGGACAGGCACAGTCACAGTTCATGGCAGGCAATGCAGTGGTTTCAGGGTGAAGCCTTCAGTGGGCCAGTTGGACCTGAGTGTGGCTGCAGGAACTTCTTCAAAGCCTCCTTTGCCTCCGCCTTCTTCTGAACTTCAGCCATGCCAGCTACAGCTCAATGATAGTCTCAGTCTACCACAGGGTGGAAGCTATTGGGTGTGGAGGAGGGTGGAACACGGGAAGAAGGACCCTCTAAGCAGCCTAAGATTTCAGTCTGACTAAATTTCCTAAACTCAAGTCAGAATGCCTCTTCCTAGCTGCCCCCATTTCAGTCAGAAGAAGATGAAAGAAATACCCTACACAGGAAAAGAACACTGGAAGATCCACTCTTCTTGATGTTAGAAATATTAAGAGAAAATATTGCATGCCTTAGTTAAGTCTGATTTCATTCCCTATCGAGTACTTGTAAAAAGAGTAGTATTGAGGTAAAATTAAAACTACTAGCAGGCTCTGTGTGTGTGTGTGTGTGTGTGTGTGTGTGTGTGTGTGCTGTTCTCAACAGAAGAAACGACTTAGGACCAGCCTGATAGCTTAGCAGATGAAGGCACCTGCTTAGGCAGACGCAGGGACCAGGGTTCGATCTCCATGCCGGCACTACCCACACGGCATGCTGAAATGGCAACTGAGACCGGGCATGGCGGTGCATGGCTGTAATCCCAGCACTTGGAAGGCTGAAAACAGGAGGATCACTAGAGTCTGATCTGTATAGTGAGACCCTGTAGACCCTGTACTAAATATGTAAAAAGAAAAGAAACAACATAAAAGAATCAACATATTTCCATGTAGTCCTTGTTGACATGCATTTCCCTTGATTAGACCAAGGTCTTACTTCTTAACATCTGAAAATTCAGAATGGACCCCACCCTTCCATGTTATAAATCTATCTGTATCTCACCACTTCTAATGCCCTGAAAGCCTGCCTTTCAAACTTGAGATAAATTTCAAATTTCTTGATGCGACTCCAAGGACTCTTTTTTCTAAGAGCTGAACCTATCCTTGGCTATTCCCATGTAGTGCTGGCAGCTCAGTCACACGGGACCAGTAGAAATTCTCCAAGTGTTCTTGGTTTCCTCCCTCTTCCATTACACCTCATGCTCATTACCTGCTTCTCCTGGAATGACTTTCGCATGTTTGTCCTGTGACAAACCCCTTCTTGTCCTTAAAGACTCAGCCCAAGGTTCTATTCTTTTCAGAAATTTTCCCTACTTCTCTCTTGTCCTTCCACTGATTTCATCTACCAGAAAACTTCTGGAAGCCACTCAGGCTTCAGTGGTATCCCATGGATTGCACATGAGAAAGAGTCCCCGAGTCTCACAAGGGCAGGGAGTGAGCTAGCTATCTGTCAGCACGCAGGGCCCAGCCCAGTGTCTGCCACAGATGAAATGGAAGAAATCCTCTACTATCACGGGCGAGATGGATGCCTGGTGTGCCCATTAACTGAGTTTAGAACAATCTGATAATTCATCTCGTTTTTTGGGTACCTTAATTCAGATAATATTCAAACTTCATAATCTATCAGAAATCCCCTTACCAGATCTGTAGAAGCTAGTATACCATTTCAGAGGCATCAGCTGCCTTCCTTTGCTCTTCTGTAGGTGATGACTAATTGAGTTTCCAGTGTTCACCATTTTCTCCCATCCAAGTGCTCAGAGGGAGCCGAAAACACTGCAGATGCAGGAGGATAGGCAAGACAGTTTCTTCTCCCTGTGCTGGACTTGATGCTTCCTCATGGAGCAGCTCACGAGCTCAAAGCATTTAGAAATTCTCAGAATTTGGTCTCAGCCACATTAAGTGGTCTCCTTCCCACTCAGGCGCTTGTCTCTTCACCGACATCAGCGTGCCACTGACAGTGCTGTAGACACTCTATACTCCTGCATCATGACTGATGGTTGATGCATCATGATTGATGGTTCTCCCAGTCGACAGCTCGGAAAAAGAAACCTTCATGCCGGGCGTGGCAAATCTCAAGCTGTGCTGAGTCGAGCGGATCACTCGGAACTATTTACTAATTTATTTCATCTGCCCACCCACCTTTCCCCACAGCTGCAAATGCCTTCTGATAACAACTGTGGGTTATGAAAGGCGTTAGGGGTGCGTTAGGAGCAGAAGGTTTGACTTTCTGTTCAGCCACTAACGGCTTGTGAGCAGCACAAGCCATACAACAGCGTAAGCCAATGTGGAGCCGGAGAGAGCCGGCAGGCACCTGCTCTTGGTGTGACGGGGGCACGGGTGCTGCAAGCCATGCAGGGGAAGTGGCCTGCATGATGGCGTCCTGTGAGAAAGCCAGGATCTGCTGTTACTTGAGTGAACACAGAAGTCTTCTTCTTTCTTGGCTAGATTTGTTTATCAGCTGCATAGTAGTCCAAGTTGTGAGGATGCCAAAGGAATTAGTGAAAGCTTTGTGGAAGTACAAATGAATCTAATATAGAAAGAACGTACAATGAGTCATGCTCCTTATGAAGTGTAACTGGATATAGTAGCTCCTGCTCCTACTCCCCTAGATTAGTGGGGAGGTGGGAGGGCAGAACTGGGTGCATAAGAGAAGGGGATATGTGAGATGTTGGCGCCGCAGAAGTGGAGGCTGTACCTGCGGACACAGGGCAGAGGCTTTCCCAGGGCAGGCAAGGGAAGGGCTCCGCTCTCCAGCCTGCTCCAGGTGGGAGATCCTGATTCCACTAGGCAAGCAGCAGTGAGAAACATACAAAAACACACCCCACAAAGAACCTACAAAAGATGAATGGTAGGGGACAAGTGACAAGGACCAGTCATGGGCTGAAATGTCAGCAGACAGCTACACAATTGAAGAACTAAAGATTGGGGACATCTTTGGGGACAGGGAGAGGGGAAGAGAGAGAAAGGAAGGGAGGGAGAGAGAGAGAGAAGAAGGGGAAAAGAGAGAAGGAGGGAGGGAGGGAGGGTGAGACAGAGGGCAGAAAGGGAGGAAAAGAGGGAGAAGGAGGAAGGGAGAAAGGGAAAAGGAAGGAGGGAGGGAAGGGAGAGGGAGAGAGAGGGAGAGAGAGAGAGGAAGAGATCTAAATTATTGAAATTGGTAGCTGGGAGCTTATAGCAGCTTAAATCTGATTTGGAAAAATAAAGAAAAGTGACATTTATTGGACTCTAGTAGCATGCAAGCTATAGATCTTGGAGAGGCTAGGGGCCTCACAGAAACATGGGACTAGAAATAGATTGTTGATTGAACTCCACGCTCCATCAGGAATTACACATGGTCCTAAAACTTTGGATTCTGAGAAATTCTTATAGTTCATGGTTTCATAGTTTAGAGTCCATTGCTAGTCCCTTCTGAGAATAAATAGATTTTGTAGGACATTATGGTTCTTTCTATTGTGAGGCCAGATGCATGCTGGAATCCTGTTGAACATCATGTCTAACCTGGACTCTACCGCCAGGAGGAAGGCTGATGTCCAGTCAAAAGTGCACTGGAGTTTCCTCCTCTGTTCTGCAAGTTGGGCGTAGAAGGAGTCTGATGTCCCTGAGTGCCCTGCTCGTGTCTGTCCACTGGGACAATGAAGTTCTGCACAGCCCCCGCTACACGGCAGCTGGATGGCTCAGTGTGATGGAATTTGCATTTTAACAGAGGAGGAAGGAAATATTCATGTCTTTCTCACTTTAATAGAGGAGAAAAGAAATACACATTTCCATCAACAAAGAAATGTAGACTGTGATGTCAGGAAATAAAAAATGCCATGAAATGAAAGTGACCAAGGAGGGGAGGGATGGTGGGGGTCCATTTGTCTAAAATGTTCGTTTTAGACAAAGTGGACAAGAATGACAAGTTTCAGAAAGTGTTCCCTGAGAAGAGACTCCTGGTGTGTGCTTGCCTTCGTGTGTGTGTGTGTGTGTGTGTGTGTGTGTGTGTGTGTGTGTGTGGTGAGCACAGGAGCCAATACATGTGTTTAGCACACACACTATGCCTGAAACATCTCAAATACTTTCTACTTAGTTACTCAGACATAACCAAATCTGACTCAGGATAAAGACTTCATTAAGTGGCACAAAGCTTGGCGCTAGAGACTGTCTTTCTTGCATCAAAGTCTCCGAGTGTGCAAAGATCTCGTGTAAACATAGGGAATAATTTTCTAGCTTGGGAAATGCCTTCATACTACCCTGAGAAGACTGGGTAAGCGCATACAAAGAATGACAGATGTGCAATGAAGAGAAATACACAGGGGCTACCTAAGAGGACTGTGTGTGCATGTGTGTGTGTGCGCGTGCGTGTGCGTGTGTGTGTGCGTGTGTGCGTGTGTGCATGCGTGTGCGTGCGTGTGTGCGTGCGTGTGCGCGCGTGCGCGCGTGTGTGTGCGTGCGTGCGTGTGTGCGTGCGTGTGTTTGTGTGTGCGCGTGCGTGTGTGCGTGCGTGTGTGCGTGCGTGCGTGTGTGTGCACGTGTTGTGTGCGTGTGTGCGTGCGTGTGTGCATGCGTGCGTGTGCGCGTGCGTGTGTTTGTGTGTGTGTCTTGGAGAGTACAAGACAGAGACATGTACAGAAGCTAGGAAAGCAAAGGGAGATAGCAAGGGAGATGAGGTAAGATCAGACATGCCCAGAAATAAAGAGGTTCTTTCTTTCTTTTAAAAGTAAGGGATATGTTTTGAGTTAATCGGTTGCAGTGGGTTCTCAGAGGGGGCTTACACCGCGAGTTTCTTGCTGTGCGCTGGCTGGACCACAGAAGGGCTGGCTCCCAGAGAGGCCTGCCATTTGTTCTCAGCCACGTGTGCTCCCCGCCCCCTCCGCCTGCTCTGATGCCAGCTTTTGACATTTTCCATCGGGCAATGTGCTCACTCTCAACCTGCCTGCCTTCCCGTCGTACTTGTGTTTGTTTGATCTCATACAAACTCCACTCTCCAACCTGTTGATGAAATAATAAATCTGGGGCCCTTTGAAGGCAGCGCACTGTGGGAGAGCACAGATGAAAATCGCCTCTCGACACTTAAGCATTCTGAATGCTGAGCTCCCAGTGCCCACGTGGTCTGCGTCACGTGTTTTATTCAGACCTAGACGACTCCATCAAGCAGAAGCCCCTAAAAGCCTGTAATTTTCCAGGCAATGTGGGACACACCACACTGGTAATGGAGGATCCTAGCAAAGCAGCATGATCCTGGGCAAAGCGATCTATTTATTGGATTTAAATTGTTTTAAGCACTTTGGAGTTCCTGGTGTAATAGCGGCAACCTCATAGAATTTGACTTAAAGACATAAACCTGACCTTCAAAGGTCTTAAAGATTCAAATAGCAGGGTTATTTAGAATATTAGTATCTCTAAAATATATTTCAGAGATTTCAGAGCCCTTGTTAAAACTCTCATGGACTCGAGTGTTGGTTGAGTGTACCCTAGGCTCTTTACACTAGAATTCAAGGTCTTCCCCAGCCTGAGACCAGGGACCTTCCAGCTTGTCCTCAACTTCCCTCCCTAAAAGCCTCTGCTCTGACATCACAGCCTAATTCACAGCTGCTGGACTCTGCTCCTTGCAAATGCCACCCCTGCTCTTTGTGTCTTCTCCGTTCCTGCGGACTCAGTTTCAAATCCCCTTCTGTCATGCATCCTTTCATTGCTCTTTGTTCCTTTTAAACCATGCTTTGGTTTTCAGTCTAATTTGGCTTCACAGAAAAATTAAGCAGAAGGTGTGCAGACAACCCGTGCATGCACACCCTCTTTGTTGACTCGCTGCACCACGGGTTGCATCTGTTGCGGTGGATGAACCCATGGCAACACCAAGTCACCGTCACCCACGTGTGGTCTACAGTGCATGTTCGCTCTCTGTGCTGCACACTATTTGGCTCTGAGTAAGTTACAATGACACGCAAGTCCATCAAACAGTGGGCGCAGCTGTTCTAAAAACCTCCTGACCTGTCCCCCTTCTCCCAGCTCCAAGATGGATCCTTTCATTATTCATTTTTTGCTTTTTCTAGAATGTAATAGAGTCAGAGTCACACAGCTATATTATTGCCTTTTCAGCTTGGCTTCTTTCACTTAGTAATAAGCATTTAAAATTCTCCCATGTCTTTTTATGTCTTGATAGTTCATTTATTTTTAGTGTTGAATAATATTCCATTGTCTGGATGTGCCGTGCCTCATGGTTCTTTTCAAAACTCTGGTAGTTCTTAATGTCCAAATCTGCTCTGCCTGAGTGAGAGCCACTAGGCATGCATAACTATTTACATGTAAAATTATTAACATTTAGTTAGAGATTCATTCTTCCAGTCACCCTAGCCTATTTATTTATTTATTTGTTTATTGAGACAGCATCTCCCTCTATAGCCTGGATTGACCTTGAACTCACTGAGGTCAGCCCAGGCTGACCTCGAACTCACAGTGATCCTCCTGCCCCAACCTCCTGAGTGTTGGGGTCACAAGCCTGTGCTACCATGCCTGGCTCCCTCTAGCCCATTTAAATGGTGACAGTCCACATGGCTAGTGATTCTGTCTTGGACAACCCAGATACGAATTTTTTTTCATCATAGAAAGACCATTTGGACAATGCTGCTGTAGCCTATTGATCGCTCAGTGTGTTAATTTGTTGAGGTTCTGTTGTAGTTAGGTATCTTGCCAAAGTAATATACATTAACTAATGTAATCCATTAACGCTACTATGAAGATGGTGTTATTACTATTCCTCTCCTGACCACGAGACTTGGTTGTTGCAGGACTTACTGTTTGATCTCATTTGCTGTGTTAATCTCTGGTATCTTCGCCTTAGATTTTACTTGACTTTCAGTCCTGAAATATCTTAGTTGAGAAGGCCTGTAGGTCATCCATCCCAACACTGCCATGTCACAGATGATAAAACTGAGGTTTCAAAATGTGAGCAACAATGTGTCTAAAGCCACAAAGGCGAGGTTATTTGCAGCATGGTGACCAGCAGTCTCGGTCATCTGATGGCCAGCCCTGTGAGGCTTTGTTTGGCCCTGTGTGCTAGAAGGTGAAGGCTGTTTTATAGATCTGCAATAATTTGCAAAGTCCTTTGAATTAGAAGTGCTTTAATATATACAATATTATTTATATTATTTATATGTATCATTTGATGAGCAAAAATTAGACATCTGTATGTATCAAGATGTATAAAGAGCGGAGCCCATTGTCGAGGTCTCTCTCCTGGAGAGTTCTGCGGTTTAGGACAAGACCATCTTCCACATACCTCACTGGACTGTGAGTTGGTGACTGAGCTCCTTCTGAGAAATCTGTGGGGCAGATGTGAGGTGTTATTAAGGAGTGAGGCGGTTGGCAATCACTAGGGCCAATTTCCTTATTGAGTCGCCTGCAACAGCAACCAGCTGAGCGTCCACTGTGCCCAATGGAAAGGGGCAGGAAGGATACACAGGTGAGTAAGAAGGAAGTTGGGGGCAAGGTGGGCAAAGCCACAGTGGCAGCCAGGTGATGGAGGAAGAGGTGCTGACACAGCTGGGGCTTGGCCTTGGAGGAGGAAGAGCAAGGGGCTGTCTGTGGCCCAGACCACCCCTGAAATCAATGAAGCAGCCTCCTGAGAGGCTGTCTGGAAAATGCTGAACGCCAGATCCATTTCTGCCTTTTTCTATCTGAAGGGAAACCCCTGACCTTAGGGAGGCTAGCTAGAGAACTGTTAGTTTCACGTTTATCGCTGAGATGGAGACCTAGCAGTGCCCTCCTAACTCTCCTGGATGGCCAAGGTGTCTGCAAATGGACACTTGAGCACATAATCTGGGTTTCAGTGCCCTCAGGGAAAGGAAGGGCACTGAAGGGTTGGTAGGATAGTGACAGGAGGAGAGTGAGGCAGGCTTCAGTTGGCAGGAGGGAGGTGGTCATTGGTCGTGCCTGAGATCATTTGTGCTATCCACTTGTCTGTCCCAGGGCCAAGGCAACTTGGGAGGAAAGCAGCTGTCCAAAACCTTCCCCTAAGTAGTCTGTGGAGAGCTCTGCTGACCACTCCAGGAGCCTTCTGCCAACAGCTCATGAGTTGTGTGCTCAAGGCCACCTGGAAGACCAGGTCCTCCTCCTGTAGCTCATAGTTGGTGGAGCGCCTGGCCAGCTAGGGTCCTCTGCCAGGTGTCCGGGCTCCACCAGGGACACATGGCCACCACTTGTGTGCAGGTGCCAGAGCAGCAGGTCCTTCCTGGCCCGAATGATGTGGCTGCTGGCTCCAGACACTCCCCCGCCACCTGGCCCAGGGTGGGCTCAGCAGCTCTGCCCTGCCTTCTGCCTCCCTGCGTCTTTTGTTCTGTGGCTGCTCCTGCTCAGCACTGCTTTCACCCGGCCCGCATCCTATGCCAGGCCCTACTCCTAACAACTACTGCCATTTGGGAGACAGAACCTCAAATCACGCTGGCTGAGCACAAAGGGCTGGTTGCCATATTGCCTTCCTCTGCTTCATCTCCTGGCTTCCTCCCCTTGCCCTGCTTCTGTCTTTTCTCAGCACTGTGACAGCAGTAACCCTTTTAAACAAAAGTTGCATCATGTCACTTCTTAATGTGAAATTCTCTAATGGCCTCCATTCATCCAGCGAGTGAAACCCAAGCCCCTTTCACAGGATGACAAGGCCTTCTATGACCTGACCCCGGCCTAGTGCTGTCCCTCTGGCTCAGCCACCTCCCACCACACCGGCCTTCTCAGTGCTCCTAGACATGCTGAGTGTATGTGGCCAGGAACTCTGTGCTTTCTGGCTCCTCTCTGGACACCCTGCTTGCTCAATCCTTTGTGTCCTTCAGGGAAGATCACCCAGGTTAGACCAGAGCATGCAAAGACATAGGACAAAAGATGCCATTGTCAGAGCAGCTCTGACCACACTTCCCCCTCTTTCCTGACACTCTCCAGCCTTGCTACTGGGCTTGATTATGCTTATTGTTACTTCTACCCATAGCTCAATCCAGGACTTCTGGCACCTTAGAAATCTTGTATCTCTTCCCTCAATCAGTTTAGTTTCAATTTTCTTTCTCTTTCTACAGCATTGCTCAAATGGTCACTACTGCAGCCTCAAACTGGCATCACCAGGGTCAAGAATATGCTTCCTTTCCAACAAATATGCCAGCAAAAATATGCAGGTCCCTATTTGTGCTGCTTTGTTGGGTGAGGGCAGGGAGCCCAAGTGGTCTGGGCAGGGCAGCTATCTCCAGGCAGAAATAGGAGTGGAATGAGTCTCTCCCAAAGCACAAGGCTTGAAAATGATGGTAAAGATAGATAATATAACAACCATTGTTAATGAGCTATTCTTGTTTTGGAAATCCCGGAACATATGTAGGGTTGTATGTTACTCTGTTCCTGTCTTTGTCTGCTATTTGTTTTTGCTTTTGTTTTTATTCTTCAAAATAAAATAAAATAAAGAAAGTATTCCCAGATTAAAATCCAAGCAAGGCCATGAAGAAGAAGAAATGATCCTAAACAGGTGAGGAAAAACATTCACTGGACTCTGCAAATATTCCCTGTGGCCTCCCAGCCTCCTGGGGCCACGTTGTCTGCCATCTGCCATCACTTGGACCTTGTGAAGCGCATCCTATGGTCCTTCTGCCCCGTTTGTAAGTGTTTAGTGCTCGGATGTCAATGTTTACACTTAGATTTCCTCTTAACTCCATTTGAAGAACCTCCTTCAGTGCCTGGACACACTTTTCTAAAAAAAAAAAACTCTAGTCTTCCCCGCTCCCTGGCAGTCCCTGTCTGCTGTGGTACATTGTCAGGTATTTATTCCCTGGAGAGGCCTTCCATTTACCAATGTTAGAGGACACTTGTGTGTAGAAACCACTTAGTGTAGTATATATTGGTAGCAAAATAGTTGGTAGGCCTTGGTACAAGACGGAAACTCAATACATTATTATTGGCATGTTAATGCTACTCTCTTAGACATCTCACCTTATCCTACAGAGCTTGCTGCTTTCTAACTAATGTATATTAGTTAACATGCAGTAACTAATTTAATCCATTAACACTGCTATGAAGATCGTATTACTACTATTCCTCTCCTGACCCTGCATCTTCCAGACGGATGTTGAGGTTCTGACTGGTGCTTAACACCGAGGAGGAATCCATGGCTCATCAGGAGTTGAGACTCAAAGGAATGTTATGAGGCTTTCCCCTGTTACTCTGTCTTGCTCCCCTAAGTTGGGTTTACTTGCCAGGAACTGACGGGCTCTCACCAACCCTTCCTGTCTGCCTTCTGGAGATGGCCTCATGGATGTTCTCTGGGCCAGAAATGTTGGGCGGGAGGGCAGACTGCAGACTCTCAGGACATCCAGGGACTCCCTGGCCTGCCTCGCCTCTCTCTGAGGTTGCTCCTCTGCTTTCACGTGGTCTCTCAGGGTCGCTGTGTGGGGCTTCGCGTCACCTTTGCCCAGAAGGTCTGCTGCATCTCTTACTCATATGGCCTTAAGCAAACTATTTCACCCTCTGAGTCTGTTTCAAAATGTGCAGAATAGGGACATGTCACATCCTTCACAGTTATTATGCAGCTCAGATGGGGGAGTGGACAGGAGTCTAGTGGGACTGGAGGCGCAGTGGATGCTCGGCACACAGGCGCTGATCCGGCTGCCTCTGTCCCACACGCCACCCCCACCCCTGGGCACTGGCATGCGTTGCCACCTAGTGGGCTCCCACCTCACGGCTGTATGGAGCTGACTCTGCCAAATGCCCAGGTAGAGTGCCTAGCCATGGTGCTCCTGTGGCAGGGAGCTGCCGCCTGCTCTGGCTCCGAGGAGGGTGTCTTTTGGCTTCTTCCTGTTGGTTTCACAGCTGTCTCCAGACACTGCCTTTTGTGGACCTCCAAGGATTTCTGCTTGGAACAGGAATTCTAACCTGGCTCCCGCTTGGCTCTGGGACATTCTTTGTACCAACTCCCTCTCTGCTCCAGAGTGAAGATGTTCAGTGACTAACTCATCCCCCTATTTCTACTCAGATTGTCGTAGTTTTCCAGATTAGCAGATAGAATGGGTTTGTTGAGACGCTGCTAGTGCTTCTGAGGGGCAGAGTGCCTCACAGAGGACGGCGACCAAATCAAGCCAAGGGTCGTGCTTCGAGACCGAAATGCTGCTGCAAGAGCAAGAATGACAGCTGAGTCATGGAGAAATCAAAACTCGGAGGCCACAGAAGACAAAGGACTGAGCTGAGACACAGAGCTCAGCCTGTGCCCGGCATGTCCCTCGGGCATGGCCTTGTCACGTCCTAGAGCACTGACAGGGATGCCCCTCCAGAAAGGACACAGCAGGCAAATGACCAGGACAATGCTGCCCAGGGTCCCCACGCCATAGACCTTGGCAGGGCACAGTGACAGAGCAAAGTAAAAGGATCTCAGAAGTGCTGGGCGGAAACCCATGTCTGACTTTATGAATCTTGGCTTTTGCCAAATTAGATTGCTAGGACCATGTTTTTTTTTTTTTTTTTTTTTTTTTTTTTTTTTTTTTTTTTTTTTTTTTTTTTTTTTTTTTTTTTTTCCCTGCACAACTATTAACAATCCAGAGAGCTATTGCCTCTCAGAACGTATTATAAACAGTGCAGTTGTATAAGGCTCCATGCTAAATCCTGCGTTAAGATATAGGAGTTCATTCACTCAAAAATTCTTTTAAGCACTTTTGTGCATTAGACTGTGAAGCAACAGTAAACAGAGGCCAAATCTCTTCCCTCATGGATCTTCCCCTCTCATGGGGAGAATCAGCTAATACATAAATTCGTAAACCTTTTTGCCAAATTGGGTGGTGACAACTATGTTGGAGAACAATACTTCTAAAGCATGTTGTTGGGGAGGATCTGTGGGGGGCCAGCGATGGACCCTGAAGCAGGGGAGCCACCCTGGCTGAGAAAGCAGAGCGCCGAGCCCCAGAGGCTGGAAGGCGCTGCTGGACGAGGACAGCAGCAAGCCTGTGAAGAGCAGAACTGAGGGCTGGGAGGGACCAATGGTCGAAGGAGGATGTTGAAAGTGTAATGAAGAAGCTCAGAGGAGGAGAACATGGAGGTAAGGAGAGGCGGAGGAAGAACATAAGTCAGATCTGGAGGAGGAGAACCGAGTGCATGTTCAGAAGAAAGTAACATGAGAACTTCCACGACATGGGAAAAGGCCGTGAAGGTGGAAACAAAGTGGGGAACTCTGTGCATGTTACGGCTGACTTCTAGATGTTGCCCCAAACGCCATCCAGTCATTGGTGGGGTCTTTTCAGAGTTGGCTGGATCCCGTGTGTGACCGGTTCATGGTGCAGTGCTAGGGTTAAGGGTGTGAGTGCTGGCCACCCTCACGGCGGGCAGCCTGAACACAGTGTCAAGGACAGAACGAGGCTGACCTGTCGTCACTGTAGCTGTTCACTTCTCGTTTTTGCCGTCTCCTGTCTGCCAAGAGCAATTTCTCCTCTGCGATGGCCCTCTGCTGTCACATCCTGTCGTGGAGCCAGCCACTCCGCACTAAAGCTTCTACAGACTGTGAGCTAAATAAACCTTTTATTTCTTGACTTGTTGGTGTTGGGTATTTTGTCTCAGCAATGAGAGTAGCAGTGCAGCTGCAACAAAAATCAGTGTTGTAGGAGGGTGAGATCCCATTAATATGCGAGGAGGAGTCAGTTAATAACTCCACAGAGGCAGGTAATGCAAGGGTCTTGAAACCTCCCCTTACTAGCGGTGTACCTGTGAACGGTGATTTTCCATCACAAATGAAGCAGACCTGTTGTGCGCCATCTTACTCCAAACATCAGCTCCCCATCCCCCACCTCTGCAGAAATATTAATTAGGCATTTGTGTCTACAGTTTGGAAACAAGGAGACTGAGAGCAGCTACACGTTTGAAGGGTTTTGGGTACTGGGAATAGAACTCACAGCTTCATGCTTGCCAGGCAGGCGCTGTGTTGCTGGGCTGTCTCATTGGCCCTGTTTGAGGTTTTCCAGTAATCACTAATCTCTTGGAAGAGGAGCCATGACAGGGGTCTGTAGTTCTGTCCACGCTCTTGATGAATATGACTGATTTCTAAATGACTGCCAAGTATCCTCTTTTAGTTTTAATTGTGATAAAATAAACAGAATAAAATTTACCATCTTATTCATTTTTAAGTATCGAGCTTGATGGTGTTAAGTACAGTCACATGAAACCAATCTCCACAAGCCTTTTCATCTTACAAAACTGAATTTCAATGTCCATTAAACAACTCTCCAGCTCTTCTCCAATCCTGGAAATGCTGTTCTACTTTTTATCTCTAAGAATTCAACTATTCAAGTGTCTCATATAAGTGGAATCATATAGTATTTGTCTTTTTGTGACTGGCTTTAAAATCATATCTGCAAGATGCATTCATGGTGCAGCAATTGTCTAAGTTTCTTTCATTTGTGAAGTTGAATAGCACCCATGATCGGTACACGCCACAATTTGTCCACCGCTCATGCTTATACGAGCTCTTGCAGTGTTTCTAACCTTTGATGACTGCAAAGTGTGTTGCTATGAACACGATTGCATAAATATCCCTTTGAAATCCTGTTTTCAATTAGTTGGGGCATATGCTGAGAGGCAGAATTTGGGATTACATGGTAATTTCATTTTTAATTTTTGGAGGAACTGCAATGTTGATTCCTACAATTGCTGTAACATTTATAACATTCCTCCAAAAGGTCACTGGTATCCCATTTCTGCACATCTACTTCAACAATTATTTTCTTTTGTTTTGCTTTTGGTACTGGGGGTTGAAGCTACGGCCTCTCACATGGGAGGCAAGCATGTTAATGATAAGGAACACTCCCAAACCAGTGGGTTCTTGTTTTGTTTTGTTCTTTTTTTTTTTTTTTGAACCCTCTGAATGACTGTAAAGTCACATCTCACTTTTATTTGATTTGCATTTTCCTAAAAGCCAAACAGGGACCATCTTTTAAATGTGCTTACTGGCCATTTATTTACTTTCTTTGAAGAAATGTCTATTCAAATCCTTATCCATTTCCTAATAGGGTGTATCATCGGCCAGCATAACATACTCAACAATCACTGAACTAGGGTAAGACATATAAAGACACAGGACAGGCTGGGCTAAGCGTTTATCTGTTCACACGCCACAGTTCCAGCTGACTGACTTTCTCACCTGCTTTCTGCTATGAACAGGTTTCATGCTCAGAATGACTCCACTAGGATGAGAACTTCCAAATAGCCAAGCGATCTCTGGTGAGAGTGAGACCTAGTCTGACAGTACTATCTCTCAATAAGCTGAGATCAAAGAATGATTAACCTAGCACAAACAAACAGAAGAAAAGACCAACAATGCATCCTTTGCCTTTTGCAACCCAACCCAAAGCAACTACTCAAAGGACACTGCGATAATGGGCAGCTCTCCTGTGACCTCCCCTGCTGACCAGGCCCAGGCTGAGCGTGCTGCATGTCCAGATCTGTCTCCAAGCACCTGCCATGCCTGGCCCTTCCCTGACTGAAATCAATCGATATTCACACCCCACTGGGGAGAAATAACCAGCCACCCAAAGTTATCTGATTGCTTAGACATCCTGAGTGTCTGAAAGTGAGCAGAACATGTGGATGCTACTTTCGCTCTTTGTAAAAATTTTTTCAGCCATACCAGAGAATAATGAAGCTCATGGTTAAGAATTTTAAGCAGCAGTTTCAGTCAGGCTGGGTGCTTTGTGGAGACTAAGTTACCCCCTTGGAGCGTTCAGCAACCAACCAGAAGGCTCTCCCAAGCCAAACAATTTTATAATTGAGTGATAATTGTTTTTTGGAGGATTTCTCCCCCCTTGGGTAGCCTAGAGAAAGATAAACAGCTACAAAAATCAATAAGCATCAAGGTCATAGGCTGAATTATTTACTGATTCTCTGCTATTTATCTCAAACTTTCCTCTCTACAAGGAAGAAATTGTGTCTACTTCACAGGAGATTTGGAACGCACCTGGTTTAGTTTCATGGCTACTGGCGGAATCTTTGCCGTGTTACAGGTCTAGCAATGTTGCTGCTTCCCTAAATGAGCCTGGAGAGGGGCTGGTGAGATGGCTCCGTGGTCTAAAGCACCTACTTAGAACAAGCTAAGCTAAGCAAAGCACAGGGACCGCGGTTCAATCCCCAGCACCACATGCCAGCCAGCCCCCCCCCCTGGTGGGCTGAGCTGGCCACACACACACACACACACACACAAAAATAAATAAAATTAAAATAAAATAAAATAAAATAAATGAGGCTGGAGAAGGGGGTGACGTTCGGCTCCTCCAGGCATGGACCAGAGCAGGGGAAGCCAGGACAGGACACCCAGCTGCACTACCAGGACTGCTGCGGATGGGCCACCAAAGAGGTGGGCCATCTCAGTGCTGAGCTGGCCATCACCACAGCACTGAGGCACCCTCCTGGTAGAGCTCTAGAACTTCTGCCTTATCCTCTGCCCCTCTGCCATAATTACCCCACTCTGTTAGTCAAATAGTATCTGCTCTCCCCAAGTCTATAGCTTCTCTGAAAGAAATCTTCTGGGACTTTCTTGTTCTCCAAGGAGTACCTAAATCAACTTATCTTCCTACATGTTCTGAGTCCTATCACAGCTATTTTTTCTGGGTCTCCCTGTTCTCACACTCTGTCTTCTTCTCTGAGCTGTTGTTATACTTCTTTGAGTTCCTTAAATTTGCTATCTTCTCTCCTCTCAGCTTTAACTTAGCGGTTGGTTCTGCTGCTAGAGTCTCCCTTTATTCCCAGGACAGTCCTACCCTTCTAGGTTCTAAAAGCCCATATGGGCTGACCAAATAGCTCAGCAGATTAAAGCACCTGCAAGCAGGTGCAGGGGTCAAGGGTTCGATCCCTGGGCCTGCAGTGCTGGCCCTGCCCCTGGGGCATGCTGAGCCAGCGATCGAGACTGAGTGTGGTGATGAATGCCTGTAATCCCAGCACTTGGAGAATGTAAACAGGTGGATCACTATGAGTCTGATCTAGCAGTGAGACCCTGAACACCCTGTTGACCCTTCCCTAAAATACAGAAAATAAATAGATTTTTAAAAAGCCCATATGTTCTAGGCCTACACGGTTGCTCCTCATTGGCGCCCCCACAGCCCAGTTCACAACCCTGGTTGTATGGAGGTTCTGAGTTATCTGAGGTGCAGGAGCTTGCTGAACGGCACCTGCCTCACCATGAATGAAAACTGAATTTGCGCCCCTATTATGTGGCCAGCAAGTATTTGCACACTCAAGAAGGAATCTCATAAGTTACCTTGAGAAAGACAGAGGGCACGGGGAAAGTGCTACCGACTACAATGTCGCTGCAAAATTAAAAGCAAGGAGTTGGGGTGATAGCTCAGTGGCTTAATGCATACCTGACAACCACAAGGTCCTGAGTTCAACCCCTGGTACAAAAAAGGAAAAAAATAAAACGAAGCCTATCTGAAGAGTGTCTTCCTTCAGACTGAACTTCACCATGACAGGAGAGTTGTAACTGTTTAAAGAAAGCAGAATGTAGTTTGTAAAAAATTGGAAGTGAAAGCCTGATATGTTGGGAGATGGTTATCTATTTAAATGGACATTGTAATTCCTCTCTACCAGACTGCCCATTTCCACAAATTTTCCTATTGAATTAATTTGGATAAATCTGCACATGCTTTTATATGCCTGCTCTGTAAATCAACAAGATGCTTGCATCAGAAATACCCACTTTTTGAAAGGCCACTACTTCATTTAGGCCATTAGTATATTAGTTAGTAGACAAAAGAATCAAGAAATCCTGGACAGATAGACATGCCTAGTCTAGATATGCCTAAACTCCACCCATTCTGAATTGAGCTAGAATCACCCGTACCTCAAGTCAGACTGATTAACTTTTATATAATGACCTTGACAGGTACACTGCCAGGTTTTTTTTTTTTTTTTTTTTTCTTCCTTTAGCAAATGAGGCTGATAGGTAACTCACTTCTGTAGGTCTAAATGCTGCCACAGGGGGCCTGCCCCTTAGCTCAGTTCTTTAGGCTGCTTCAACAAAGCAGTCAGGCTCAAGTTGCTGTGGTTGATCCCCACAACTCAAGCTAGTCAAGCCTGCCCTGAAGGCATTTGGAGAAAAA
>NW_004524758.1:635437-641664 GCF_000260255.1 Octodon degus
TATATCTTTCTGCCATTTTTCCATCAAAAGAACTGGGAAGCCAGAACTTCAGGTAGAATTTTTTTTTTCTCAGGGGACTGGAGTGGTGGACATGGTGAATTGCTGGGGTAGCCAAAGGAATTTGGAGCCAGAAATTCAGTTTTTCCCTGGAGATGGGAACAGACTTAGGAAGGCCCAGCTTCCAAAAAAGCCTAGCCTTTAGCTGGACTTTCTCCTCTTAGAACTCACTCTTTGAACTCTAAGAGGAGAAAGAGTGAGTTCTAAGAGGAGAAAGAACTCTTCTTCTCATATCATAGAGTCGAAACCCTCAGTTATACATGGACCAGTGAATGCTTTCACTAGACTAGCGCATTGTGGACCGTAGCAGTAAAGAGGAGACAAAGAATCTTTCGAATTCTGGTGTGCCCATGACCTGAGTTCTTTTAGAGCCTATTGAATCACAGCACTGAGTCTCAGGAAGCTGTGTTTCGAATCCCTGTTCCTTGAGCCTTACCACACCTGCACTGAAGGCAAATTGAGCCAGCAGGAGAAAATTAAAAAAAAAATCCATCTTAACTTGTTCTCTTCATGGAATTCGATAGAAGAATTTTCCATGAAACTATTTCTGAGGAGACTCGCATGCTGGTGATGTATTCATTCATGCGTTTTCCAGTAGAATTTGGGACCAAAAGTCCTGTTAGGGGTCTGTCTAGGGGAACAGGTTTAGGAGGGCCCATCTTGCCAAAGGGCCTAGACCCTCTCTGGAATTTCTCCACTAACAATTCTCCCTTAGAAACACAAATCCTACTGTGGAAAGAATCAGATACTCGTGGAGAAGTCAGGCCTTGCACAGCTGTGTCCCACTGTGGCCCTTAAGAATAAAGGGCCGAGCAAGTGTGTTTTGGACAGGGGTCTGCCCCTTAGCTCAGTTCTTTAAGTGGCTGCTTCAACGAAGCAGTCAGGCTCAGGTTGCTGTGGTTCGATCCCCAGGACTCAAACCTGCCCTGAAGGCATTCTGAGCCAGCCAATAAACAAACAAACAAACAAATAAATGCTGCCAGATATTTGTATATAAAGCTGTTCAATATTATGAGAAGAGATGATGTTTCCTTTCCACTTGGAGTTTGGGGTATTCTGTAGGTGCAGCTAAAAGCTCCTGGCTTCCATTCATAGGGCCCTTGCCCTTCTCTCGGGGTTTGGGTGCCGGCCACAGCTCTGGACTGGGGGCCAGGCATTTGGGCTTGTGCTAATCCGGGGCCATAAGTGGCTTGGAGACAGGTTCTGATCTTCATTAAGGGTTCAGAGCCCAAGGATGCATTCATGGCCTCACTTCCTCCCTCTCTCTTTCACTGGCAACTATTAATGAACTCAGAATCAATGTGTCTGGCTGCTTGATGAGATTAGAGGACTTTCCTAGTCTTGCAGCTGCTCATAAGAAACCAGATGCTGCAATCAGTGTGTTGTGAACTCTCTTCTCCCTTCTGCATCTCCGCTATCGATTAAGTAATGCCACCCTGGGGCTTGTTCCTGACAAAGCGGCTTCATAGAAAGTGAAGTGCTGTGTCTCCGCACAGTCCTCACCATTATTCTCCATCCAGGCACCAGAGTAGAGTGGCTTTAACTTAAGCAGGGCAACATGGTGGTGCTACGCAGCCCCTCTTGAGGAGCCTGTTTTTAATCTGAGACAACGTTTGTCTTGAGAATAAATTTCCCAGAGGTTAGATTGAGGCTGGGAGCTCTATAAGCTCAGGAAGATTCAAATAATTCTGCAGCACAAATTGGATTCAACCTTTGGAGTAGTCAAAATCCCAGTCCTTAAGACGATCTTCATTATTCTCATCTAAACATACAAGAGCAGAAATCACTGTCATGACTTTTGGGGTTAAAAAAAACAAACAAAAACTTGTCAACAAAAGGAAAGTGACAGAAACAGGAACAGGTGAAATTAGGGTCCCAGAAAGCCTGAAGCCCAGAGGAAATGGGATGTGGGACCACCCCAAATATTAGGTGGTTAAGAAATTCTGTGCAGAACAGGGATAGAAAATACACATTCTTTCTCATACTACTTAGGCAGCCATCAGAGTTAGAAGGACCAGGGGCCATCCCAAGCCACACAAGGCAACACTGCAATCTAGGCATATATATATTATGCATATATATATATATATATATATATATTAAATAGAAAGCTGCATTTTATCTTTAACCTCAGAGAGTTTCTACTTTTTAATCACTAGCAATAGACAGCTGTGTTTTAAGGAAATAAGTTGACTCTAAGTTGGAGAAAGTTTGAAGAAGTAAAAGTAGGGAGATGAGGTTGAATTTTTTGTGACTGTATTTATTCTGAGAAAATGCAACACCTGTCACCAGTCTGAATGTCACAGTTAAAAATGTGACAGCTATTTGCTCACCATTGTCCCTACACAGAGATGATATGGAGACTGTGTTAGCTGTCTGGGTTGTTATATAATGTAGCCAGGTCTCTCTAGCAAAGTAAATTAGACAGGTACTGTATTAATTAGGATTTATTCAAGTTGTTATTGCAAAAAACCTAGCCTGCCCAAGAAAGAAATTCTCAAACCTTTTGCCAGAAGAGTCTTCATCCAGCGAGAAGGTGGAGAGAAGCCTGGGGCTCACACACAAGCTCCTTTCAAAGCCCCGCGGGGAGCCACAGAGCTGAACTTCGCGTTTGCACAGCCAGGCGCGGCTGAGAGGTCAGCCTGCAGCTGGGCGCCAGCGTTCCCAGCAAGGCAGGAGCTCCGCTCACAGGGGTAGGAGCTAAGCGGTGCACACCTTGGAGGCCACGCCGCACGTAGAGGGGAAGCAAGGGAACGTGCAACCCCGCACACTCGTCTGCTTGGACTGGGAGGGCAGTTAGTGGAAGAGAGGAGAACAAGGTGACATGATAGGTGAAAAAGAAAAATGAGTGAGGAGTGAAGGGAGAAAGAGAGACAGAGACAGACAGGAAGGGAGGGAGGGAGGGAGGGAGAGAGGAAGAGTTAAAATAAAAAGGCAAATAGACATGTATACCAGAAGGTGGAACTAAAATAGAAAAGAAATATGCATATACTTTCTTTGAATCTGAGTCCAACAAAGCTTACATGGGGCTTAACTCCGATTAGTCGGGATGCTTGGTACAGAAATCCCATAAAACAATGTACTGTAACTGAGCGGGATTTGAGGTTTTTAAGTTCTTTAACGTCTTGTTTTCAAAGACCCTGGTAATATTCTGTGTTCTGTTTTGGCTGATGTTAATAATAGTGTTTCCAGTTTTATTAATGTTTGTGTGACATATTTTAAAACATGTCTGTAGCTTAATATCCAGAGACCTTTTACAGAAGACATAAATTAGATCTTGCTGTGTATTCAGTAGGACAGTGTGTGCTTCTTATTTCAGGTATTCTGTGTATTTGCGTTTGGCTACTACACAATTGCTTCTAGGTCTGCCATCTTGCCGTTTGTATTCTATTCGCTCATGCATTTTCATTCCGATTTCTCAACTTCGTGCTGCCTTTGGGTTGAAGGTTCTCTATGGCTTTGTGGCTGTCGTGCATGTATGTTTTTTCCAGGATTGGGAATCGGTTGACTGAGGGTGCGCTGAGCTACATCTCCCGTCCTTTTACTCTATGTTTTTGTTTTTGTTCTAGGGAAAATAAAAAATAAGAACAAATTTCAAAACAAGATGATAGGAAATTAACAATGATTATTATGTTGAATATTGTTATTTTCTGAAGTAGATCTCTAACTTGTGATCCATCTACTTTAGCCTCCTGTGTTTTGGGCACTAGAGTGATGTGTCACTTCACTTGGCGTAAGTCACATACCTTATTTTATTTTGTTTTGTTTTAGTTTAGTAGTCTACTGAGGCTTTCTTTATCTGTATCTTATGTATATTTCCTTGATCTTATTTTAGTATGGATTTATTTCTTACATCAAATTTATAAAAGTGTAAGGCACATTTTTCAAATATCTTCACATCTCATCTTTGCTCCTTTCCTGCTTCTCTCCTTTCATTTGTCAGCCCGTGAGTGTTCTATTGCTGTCTTCATTCATGATCTTTTCTTCTGCAATGTCTACTTTGTTAATTTCATCCACTGACACTCTCTGTTCAAGTTGTATCATTTATTTCTGGGGCAAAGCCTGGCAAGGTTTGGCAGGAAGGTAGTACATATTTTAGGGTTTCCAGTTCACAAAGTCTCACACATAGCTCAGTGTTCGGCGGTGACTCTAGAGCGTCTGTTTGAGGTTTCCACAGCTCTGTTTCTGTGTCATTTCCTCCTTTCTGAAAATCTGCTCTAGACTTCAGCTGCCACAGGTGAAGCCTGTTCTGTCCCTCCATAACTCACCAAGGCAGCTGTACTCTATTAGGGCTCCCTCTCTGAGGTACATTTCAAAAAATTTTCTTCAGGGATATCTTTTCCTTCAAAAGCTCATGTGTCTTTTGTGAACTGCCTTGTGACAGTTGATTTATGCATGTTGCTGTGATTTCTAGTCATTTGTAACAATTGGCTGAACCCCATCTTTGTTACTGCCCCATGCCTGGATGCTGCGTCTTCTAGACTCTTCAGAGGACCTGTGGCAGGAGGATCCCTGTCGACGTGTACATGTAGGCCCATGTTAGTTTTATGTCCATGACAAAAACTCTTATGTCTTCCCAGCTGGTAACCAACAGGTAAGCAGAAAATGAAAGGGGCGAGTCCATTTGATGATTGTTGACTGTTTTTTTTTTTTTTTTTTTGTTTATTAAGAAACAAGTAGCAATAAGAGAGTTTCAAAACTGATTAACAAGACAGTTTCAGTAATTAATACACTGTGTATTGTTATCTTCTTAGTGGTTATCCATAGTACAAGATGCAGACAGGATATCCTGTCCAAACACTATTACTACAAATTTTTCTTCTCATTGAATTAAGCGAAAGTAACTGTATATCTATCCTAACTATTCTGCATATACAGACACCAAATGATCTTTCCTTTGTATCCCATTTTTTTGTCTAGTCCTGTCAGAAATGGGTATTCCATGGGTGTCTAAATACTATAGGTACATGAATTTAGCAAACAATCCAACATAGTACAGCAGTCCACAATAGTAGTGGGTTATCCACAGAAGTTGTTGACTTGAGCCTTTCACAGCTCAGCATATTAATATGGTTTTACTTTGTATACCTCATTTTTATACTTTTCTGCTGGATGGTTAAGATCAAGCTAAAGCAAGACCTATATGACAAGAAACGTAACTTTGTATCTGCTAAGGTTGGTCAAGTACCCTCAGGATTTATCCTATAACCCTGTACTGCAGGTTGCAGATCCTTTGTCAGTGTCAGCCTTGTGGATGGTCATGGCCATTGCTTGACCAGTTTGCTCTCTGTGAAAGCCTGAGAGAATGTTGTCTCTCCAGGTAACTCTCCTTAAGCACATGCTACAACATCAGTCAGGTTGCTCGGTGGCCCCATAATCTCCTTGATCAGAAAATCTGGGACACAACTGAGTTCCATGATGTTACAGTATGATGAGAATGCAAAGGTTCTAACAGAAACCTCAAAGGGAGTGTTTGCTGGGTGATCATGTGACCAGAAGCCTGGCTCTGTCAGTAGCGCACTGAGTAGCCAGCCACTTTGGTTGCTCATGAAAGAACGAGCAGCTTAGTCTTTTAGTTCCTCAAGGTTGAAAGAAAGAATTGGGATTGTCAAGGTATGAGGTTAGTACTCACAGACTTGTTGGGAAAAGTATCTGAGACACCTTAGCAGGTCTTGTGTTTTAGCAAGCAATTGGCCTACTTGGCCATGAATTTCCCTGAGGGATCACACACTTGGGATGCAGGCAGAGGCGACTTCCTGTAGAAGTATTCAGAACTTTGTAGATGATCACTGTCTTGACAACTGAATCATCCACAGTTTTATTTATTCATTTATTTATTTATTTATTTATTTATTTATTTATTTTTGTGTGTGTCTGTGTGTGTGTGTGTGGAACTGGGGATTGAACTCAAGATCTTGCACTTGCCAGAGAGGCGCTTATTCCACTGAGCCATCTCCCCAGCTCCACATCCACAGTTTTGTTAGAGAGCAAGACCAGAGCTACTAAGCAAAGAAGCCGAGATAAGTGGTAATACTCTCAGGGTTTAGCTTCCAAGTTGTTCTTGGTGATTATGAAGGGACCTACCCCTGGTAATTTACCTTATGCAGACTTCAAAAAAAAATTACTCTTCTTTCTAGTACAGAAGATGGCATGATTTGAGAGTTGAATAA
>NW_004524758.1:641793-653852 GCF_000260255.1 Octodon degus
ATTATATGTCAAAAATTAGTAAGGTAGTTGCCTTACTAATAAATGTCTAGAAACTAATAGCCACCCCTCTGAGCACCTTTTATAATTGTAGAAGTCGAAGTTAATTTACATTAATATAATTTAGTATTAAAATATTCATGCAAAATTTTCTTTTCCTGCTATATACATTTTTGGTAATAGACTCATTCTTTCATATGGGAACACATGCATAATATAGCTTCATATATATTCCTATATATGGGAATATCTGAAATATTTGGTATTATATATAATTTTTATTTTTTCCTTTACAAGTAGAGTAAGAAACTGTATGCACTTCAAAAGATGCTGCTTTGGAGACTGCACTGACATTCAGTAGCGGAAGCAGGAGCAGGCTCCTTTGAGTGAGTTTAGGTAAAGTTAAGCTTTAGGACACCCCCTGGTCAGGCAGGGATCTCTCTCTGATGGACTGTCCTCACCCAGCGGAGAAGAGCCCACCAGGACCCTGCAGAATTCATGCTCCTCTGTTCTATATCAAGTGCCCTTATCTAGCTGTGCTTTCTTAGAAAGAGTACTTTTAAAATTTATACTTTTTCTTTTCCAGAAAAAGAAAACTTTCTTCAGTTCATTTGAGTTTAGATTCTAAAGGTGAATAGACTTGTGCTGCTCTTTTTGTGCTATAATGGCTCAGACTTTGTAGGCCCAGAAGTCGCAGTCCTGGTGGTGGGACTAGTGTTGCAACTGGTATTGCTTAGTGTTCATCCAGGAAATATATTGAATGAACCAGTGGTTCTGCTGGGTGATGAAGACAGCACGAACCCAGCATGGTTGGGCCTTGCCTGCAGACTAGTGACAGACAGTGGTATTGGACAGGAATCCCACACATTGTTAGGTGTTCATGGCCTGTGCACTTTATGCTACCTGAAAATCAATTTATGCCAAAAGAAAGATAAGAATTTAGGACACAAGGGATGAGATTGGGGTTGAATGGAGATTCAGTTAAGAGAAGGTGCTGAATAAGTTTCAAGAAAGAGAAAAGGCTGATATGCAGCAGAGACCCGTGAGTGAAAAAGAGATTGTATGATGAATGTTGAGCAGGGGCTGAGTCCTGCAGAATTATAGAAACTGTCGTAAGATATTGAACATGCATTCTAAGATCAGTGGAAAAACATAAACTTCTTGAACATCATAGGACATGATCACATTTGCCTGTTTTTGAAAGCCTGGATGGAAAGAGATAGGCATACAGGGAGAGGGATGGAGTGAAAAGATGGAAAAGGTCCGAGATTCCCATGATTTTCCAATGGTCCCTGCCATTCCCTATGTTTTTGAACATTTTGACCAAAGTTAATACTCTTTTACAGCACTTAGGGAGTGCAAGCCAATTTATTGTACACGGACAAAGAAGAAACAAGAAAAATGGCAGAAATTATCTGCTGCCCTTGACTGTCATTGGGCCACGTGTCTGATGGACGCGGCCTTGGGCGGGACACGACTTAGGGGTGTTAATGATTCTGCTGGAGCAGCTTCGTCTTTCTCGTTCTGGAGAGTGCCTGAGGGAGAGTGCTCTCCAGTCTGGATGCTGCAATAGTCTTGAGGCCTCAGTCTGCACCCACATCTTTTGTAATTTCTCTCTCACTCCTGTCCCTGGAACAAAGCTAGGTATTACAACACCTCCACTCTGTGTCATCTTAGAAGCAGAGGACTTGTCTCTCAGGGATTTGTCTTCTGCAAGATCAGTGAATAGGAGGGGTGGAGGATTAACTTGCATTGAAAATTAAAAATGGAAGCAAAATCCTCTAAAATTAACCAGGGATATAGTATCAGTCGTAAATTATTTTGTTTTGTGTTCTTTAGAACCAATCATATTAAATATCTGGACTTAAACAAAGGACTATATTCCTATGATAATGGATTGTGCTTTGTTTTTGTCTTGAAAGCTTGTTTTAATGCCAGGGAGAAAGAAGACAGTCATTAGAGGAAAACTCCAGTATAGAGGCTGAAACATCTTTCAGGGTTAGAGAGAACCACAAAACTCTCTTACAGCACTTAGTGTAAGAGATACTTTAAAAATATCCTCTACAGAAGACCATGTCTGTGATACAGAAGACCATGTCGGGGATAGGGCCATTTCAGACCAAAGCCATCTGCTCTATACACAAGCTTATTTCAATCCCTCATGTCAGAACATCTCCAGAAAAGTGTAAACAATGCCGCAGAGGTGAGGTCTGTGGACCAGGCCAGCCACAAGATATATGCCGCTGATCTGCACTGGTGTAGGCATACAAACTGAAAATTGGTATTCAGAAATTTCTATAAAGTTTGTATAATTTTATGTCTGTTCTGTGTAATCTAAAACTAAACAATTTGGACGGGATACTTTATATATCTGTAAACTGTGTTTCATTTTTCTGGTAATTTTTTTTTCTATTGTATTTTACAGAAGTATTTGATCCACCAAATATCGGGAAAACAAACAAACAAAGCTTTGTCCTCTGCTATCTTATTACATGTTTTTTTCAATTTCTTATGAATTCTTAATTATTTTATTTTTCTATTTAGGACAGGATATATGGGGTACAGGGTCTACAGGGTCTCACTATGTAGATCAGACTCGTAGTGATTCTCCTGTTTTCAGCCTCCCCGGCTCTGGGATTACAGGGGCGCGCCACCACGCCCAGTCTCACATGCGGCCTTAGCGTGCCCTAGAGGTGGGGCTGGCACTGCAAGCTGGGAATCGAACTCCAGTCTCTGTGCTCTGCCTGAGCAGGAGCTTTAGTCTGCTGAGCTATTTGGTAAACTGTAACCACTCCTTCGCTACACACAGTCATAGAAGCAGTGGAGCTGGACTGCATCAGCTCACACGGGAAGCGCCCTGAGGACACAACATCACTTTCCCGTGCAGTGGTGATGGCTGGGCTCATCAGCACGAAACCCATCGCTCCCTGTCTCCCTCCGTTATCTATTGCTGCAGTAGTGCTGGGTGAGAACAGGAAATAAACAGACACAAAGGACAGTGGCACAGCGCAGTGAGCATGTATTCTGCCCACTGGCAGCTCTACTCTGGGCCCATGTGCGGCTGCAGGCAGCTGGTGGCTCAGCTGGGGCATGGCTGGTCTAGGGAGGCCTCAGATGGAGCTAACTGGCCGTCCTCCATGTGGTCTCCCAGTTTCCAGCAGACTAGTTGGCCTCATTGTAGTAGCAGAGCCAGGGATCTGAAAGAATACAAAGAAGGCTGTTAAGCTTCCCAGGGTCCAGCCAGAAAGGACCAGGTACATTGCCATTCTTGCTGCAGGGCTGGGCCAAACTCTAGGGGTGGCAGAGTAGATGCAGCTTTAGGGGGCATCGAGTAAAGAAATGGCAGGAATTAGGGACTTTGCAATCAATTGAAAGACCTGGGCTCTGGCTAGGCTTGAGATTTCACATTCTCCAGGCTCCCAGGTTGATCTCAGGCTTTCGTGCCTGACTTGTCATCCTGCGAGTTGGTGAAGAAATACTGTTCCTCTCCTTCAAGTGACCGAAATAGACCCCATTAACTGATTACTGTGCTCTGCCAATGAACTCGGATGTGGCTTCAGAGCCTTTCAGAGTTGGATTTACCAGTTGAAATCTCTCACTGAATGCTGACATTCTGGACTATTGGCAAATAGCTTAGGAGCACTGCAGCCCCCCGAAAAGGTAGTTAATAATGCATGACCCCACTGTCCAATGTATTAATTAGGTCCCTGCAGAAGCCACTGTGAGCCAGTGAGGAAGTTCATGGACATGGATCTATCAAGTGAAGTGCAGAGAACAGCCAGGCATTTGCCAAGAAAAGATGGGTTTTCCCACATATGCAAGTTATATATGGGGTGCCCTGGGCTTCTTGAGGTACAGGTACAGTGGGGTTTTTTTGTGTACTTAGTACAGGGTCTACAGGTTCTACAAGCTCTCACCTCACATATCAGACTCATAGTGATCCTCCTGTTTTCCACCTTCCAGCACTGGTATTACAGGTACGCACAGCCACGCGCAGTCTCACTTCCAGGCTCAGCATGCCCCTGGGGTGGGGCAGACACAGCATGTATAGCTGGGAATCTCACCCCAGTCCCTGCATCTGCCAAAGCAGGCTCTTTAATCCGCTGAGCTATCTGGTCAGCCCTTAGTGTGCTTTGGGGGGGAGGATAATATATGTGTTTACATTAATAAAAATCCTCCTCAAAGGCACAAGAAAGGAGGAGTCATCTGCCCCAAGCTTCAGAGGGAAGCGGCTATCGGGCCAATCCACAGCTCGATAGGACCTGAAAGCTGTCCTACCACTCCACTGCCTGGTGACAATGGGAGCTACCAAAGGACAGCATTTGGGTTGGCATGTTAAAGGATAAACACAAATGTCAAGGGTGGTGGAGCTGGACACGCAGCTCAGTGGTACAGTGCTTGCCAAGCATGCTTTTCCCCCATACCAAGGGAAAAAACTTGGGAAACAACTTCTACTTTGGCCACAAAAGACTGAAACAGCTGTGCCTGGAAGAGTGAACTGCCACGGATCGCTGCTTTTTCTCAGTCTCTGGAAGACACGTCTCGCCTCTTCCCCATGTTCCCTGATGGACTCTTGGCCACACAAGGGCGGCTTGGGTAACATGCAGGGGGGGGAAGAAACCTGTGCTGGTCAGCACACGCCTCAGGGATCAAACGCATGAAAACCTGCCCAATGCGGGGGCTTTCGGGGCTCATGAAGATCAAGAGCTGCTCGGCACCCAAGTCTAATACAAGGGAGCTTGTGTGTACCAGAGCAGGTAGGAAAGAGAGAGGAGAACAGGTGCTGGGGGCGTATTTGGCTGGGCAGCAGCAACAACATCCGTGCCTTCGCGTGGGCCGTGGAGCTGGACCAGAGGCAGGCCCAGGCTTGGGGCCCGTGCACGCAGCCCTGAACAGCAGAGAATGCTAGCGCCGCAAAGAAGGAAGCACAACTGCCACTGCCTGCAAAACACACACTCTCTCAGGCTCCCTAGGGCTCCTCCACCAGACTGGACAGACTGGAGAGCAGGTCTCAAGATAGCAGGGGAGGCCTGTGGGCAAGGCTGGGCTGATGACACCAAAGGACAACTGTTCAATACCTTTCAGTGGGCTGAGGGTCACATGGTCAGGCCCAAATCTCTGTCAGCTCATACATTGATCAAAACACCAGACTTGGGTAGCGGCAGTCTTGGTGTAGAGAGAGGAAATCCAGACAGCTTTTCTAGCTGGCGGTGTAGAGATTGAATCGTTCTCGGGCGGACTCTGCCCCTGCCCAGGCATCTCAGGCCCTGTGCTTATGTAGCTCTAAGGCTTCAGAAACAGAGCCTGGGGGACTCCATTTAAATGTTTGCTCTTTTTAGTTCTCGCATTTGGAATGCATAAGTCGTCAGTGTCACACTGGATAGAGCCAGAAGGGCAGGAAATTGGCTGGCACTGCCGGAGAGGACTGCGCTAGCCACGTCAGAGGACCTCCTGGCCGGAGGGCGCTGTGTGGCACGGGGGAGCTCTTTCCGTCACTGTCACACTCGAGCTTTCCCTCTGCCTTCTCCCTCTCTGTTTGCAGCATTTTCCCTTCTTTTCTTCTGCATTTCACATACTGATTTCAGCCAGAGCTAAAAGAGAGCTTCATTAGTATGAACTTGTTCGTGACAGGGAGGAATTGAAATGGAGCTGCCGTGCTCCTGGGTGCTCCCAGAGTGCCGGGATGACAACCTCATGTTAAATTTATGTGTTCTCATTTTTGTTGAGTATGACTATATTTCTGTACATTTTATTTCACCCTTTAAACATTTATGTTCCTGTGTTATGATTAATTAAGTGGAGTAAAATGAAGTGTTTGCAAGGAAGAGAAAGAAAAAGCCTTACTTCTCCAGAGTCTTTGTACTTTAAATTCTTCCTGACTCATTCCAGGCTTTATTTCTCGTTGCTCTTCCATTTGTCACCTTTCTTTCTCTCCCACTGTTGTGCCTTTGGGCCAGCCCTTCAGTCCCTACTCTATTAAAGCATTTGCTGATGCACAATATTTTCAAGGCCTCAAGAGTTTATTATAACCAGAGAATCAGCTCTCTTCTTCCCCCTCTTGCCTCCCCTCTCCTCCCTTTCCTTCCCCTCCCCTCCCCTTCCCTCCCTTCTCCTCCCTTCTTCTTCCCTTCACTTCACTCCCTTCCCCTCTACTCCCCTTTCCTGTCCCCTTCCCTCCTCTTCCCTCCACTTCCTTCCCCTCCCCTTCTCTCCCCTCCTCTCCCCTCCCTCCCCTCTCTTCTCTCCCCTCCTCTTCCCTCCACTTCCTTCCCCTCCCCTTCTCTCTCTTCCCCTCTCCTGCTCGCCTCCCCCTCCCCTTCCCGCTTCTCCTCCCCTCCCCTCTTCTCCCTTCCCCTCTTCTCCTCCTCTCCCCTCCCCTTTCCTCCCCTCTCTTCCCCTCCCTTCCCCCTTTCTGTTTATTCTTCATTCCTCCATCACATCTGCTCTCTCCCATAACATTCGGAACATGACCTTTGAACATCTTAGCCCATTTTCAGGGCTAGAAATCAAGACAACCCCATGCAAGAGGCAGATGATTTGTCCAGGACCTGTGTGCCTACTGACTGAGATGGAAAGATGAGTCACAGGACATGAACATTCAGGGTCAAGGTTTCTAACCTGAAGGCAGGTGGCCCTCATGAAGCAACTGGAAAGACAAATGAAATTTATTGCCCTTGCCCCAAAGTGATTGCTGAAACCTTCCTGTACTCAGTTCTACTCCAATCAGTGGAAGACTTTACTTCCCTGGCAAGCACAAGGGCCTGAGTTCAATCCCCGGTCCCACCAAAAAACAAAACAAAACAAAAAAATGACTTTTCAGACTGCTTCTCTAGAGGACACTTGGGAACACAGCTCGGGTGACCAAGGGCTTCTTGGCAGCGCGACTGATGTCAGGACCCGGGAGCACAGAAGAGTGGTGCAGCGCCTGCCTGCGAAGTGCAAGGTCCTGAGTTCAATTCCAGGTACCAAAACAAACAAATAAATGAGCAAGGACTTCCTTCTTGGGCCTCACCTAGGCAGATCCTGGCTCAGATTTTCTCAGCAGGGACTGAGGGAGCTGCATTTTAAACAAGGTCCCCAGGCAAATTAGGAACAGGCAGCTCATGGACTGCACAATGCAAATCACCTCTCCACAAAACCCAGTACTATTATGGGCTACTGGACTCTTTTAGAATATTTTGCTGAACTAACACACCTATAATATTCAAATAACGGAACTAAACAAAAAAGGGGATACAGATGAATGTCCATTTTGTATCTGTGTAGTCCAAGTGGTTAGGATAGATATATAGTTACATTCTCTTAATGAGTAGAGGGATTTGTTCTGATAGTGTTTGTAAATAGGATATCATGTCCACATCTTGTACAGCAATTAACCACTAGGAAGAATGTGTGCAATGTGTTAATTATTGAAACTGTCCTACCATTTTGGGTTGAAACTGTCTCATCGCTATTTGTTTATCAATAAAATTATGGAGAAAAAAAAGAAATAAAAACAAAGAAAAAAATTGTATATATTGTATATAAAAAAAGAAAATCACCTTTCCAATAACCAAAGGCTGCCACTCTCCTTGAGAGGAAGGTGAGGAAAAGATTACGACTGGCCCTTGGCAGCTCAAGAGCACCCGGGTACTTGGTGTGAGCCAAGTTGGCACAAGGCCGAGTGGAGGCCAGGAGCTAGGAGCTCAGGTCCGTGTCAGCAGTTCTCCGTCTGGCTTTAATTGCTCCTCCAAGTTCGGGATCAGGCTAATTTATCCACGTCACGGTGCACTTGGGTACCTGCTCCTGCGCTGCCTTCCGTGGGCCTCTTGCGCTGGGCATTGGACCGCACTGTAAGCACACACAGAGGTAGTAAAATGAGATAACACATACCGTGTGCCAGCGATAGAAGTGGTAGTCACAGCCACAGTAGTAACAGCCACAGTAGTCACAACCACAGTAGTCACAGCCATCGTAGTTACAGCCACAGTAGTCACAGCCATCGTAGTTACAGCAGTCACAGTGTTTTATGAGTCACTGAGTGAAGGTCTAGGCTTTTGGCCAGTGCACAAATATCTTGCCGTTTGTACGCAAGTGCTCCTAAGCACACTTCATAGCATGGCCCTTCTTCTAAAGTTCTTTGAAAATGAGAAAGACATCATGCCTCCCTCTTGCCTTTGATCAGAGATGGTGTTTGCAGGCTTGTCACGCTCTCGGAGCACAGCCAGGGTCACAGAGCTTGTCCCCGAGGCCGGGGTGCACCCCGAAGTCTCTCACACGGCCCCCGCTGGAGCGTTGCAGCTGTCCAGCAGCAGCTCTGACCTCACGAGACCGTCCCCTCGCCTTCCCTTCCTAATTATTGTCCACCCATCAGGGACCGGCGCGGTGCCCTTCTGCGCGTCTCAGGGCAAGGTATTTCCTTGCTGTTCTGTCACCTGCAAACTGTGAACACCAGGCCTCAAGCGAGGCTGAGGAGATGATTTGAAAGACCGGCTTCTGAGACAGGAGACTGCAGGAGCCCAGCTCTCCACTGTCTCTGCTGGGCAGCGGCAGAGGCATAGAGTCTTGGGTGTAGTGTGTGTGTGTGTGTGTGTGTGTGAGTGTGTGTGTGTGTGTATGTGAGTGTGTGTATGTGAGTGTGTGTGAGTGTGAGTGTGTGTGAGTGTGAGTGTGTGTGAGTATGAGTGTGTGTAGATGTGAGTGTGTGTGTGAGTGTGTGTGTATGTGAGTGTGTGTGTGAGTGTGAGTGTGTGTGTATGTGAGTGTGTGTATGTGAGTGTGTGTGAGTGTGTAGATGTGAGTGTGTATGTGAGTGTGTGTGAGTGTGTGTGTATGTGAGTGTGTGTGTGTGAGTATGTGTGTGCATGTGAGTGTGTGTGAGTGTGAGTGTGTGTGTGTACCAGCTCCTGTGTGAGAAATCTGAAGGTAAGAAATGAGATAGCCCCTCAATTAAAGGACAGTGACTTCAGACAAGGTTTCTTCAAATAACTTTTTACAAACTATGTGAAAGGAGTACACATTAAAAGATCTTTTATATGAGTCCACTTTGGAATTTAATATACTTACTTGGTTTACTATCAGTCTTTTGCTGAGTATCAGCCATTTTGTCTTACTTTGATTTCTGTGGAGGATCCCAGCCCATTGCCCATACTGTCCCCATGATAACTGTGAGCCTCCTGACAGGCCACAGACTGGCTGATCTAAATGGAAACTGGATCCATGAGGTAGAGAAGGAAGTGGACTTCCCGGCCGGGTGCCAGAGGTGAGGCTGACCTCTGAGCCGCCACCGAAGGGCCACCTCTTACCTGGGACACAGACTCCCCTCACAGTCCCGCCCGGCTCACTCCGAGCAGCTGTGCTGCAGTCACAGCAGTCTTGTCCCCTCCACAGCCAGCCACCACCCTCTTCGGGTCTCCTGGGGCCTGGCCAGCAAGGCCTCTCTGGCCCTGGGTGTGTATTTTGGCGAGTCACACTTCACTTCTTATCATACAATACAAACTCTTCAGGGGGAAAAATAAATTAAATCCAGACACTGGGGAAAAAAAAAAGAAAAAAGAAAAAGGAAAGAAGGAAACCAGCCACCCTTTCTTCCAAGTTAATTAATTTGAGCACTGTTTTCAGGAAAAGCGTCTCTTAAATCCCTATCGCTGAAGGCGGTTCTCTTGCCACAATCACTTGGCATGGGACAGAAAGGAGCAGAATTGCCCCTTGATGGAAGGTGGCTGATGGGAAGGAGGCGAGGGGAGAGTGGATTTCCACAGCGAGGAAAGGGGCTTAACCTTGGAGGACAGCCTACCTCCACCTCAGAGGAGCAGCCGTGCGGAGCTGTGGGCTGGTACCCAGTGTCGGCCGTGCAGGTACACACTCGTGTGTACACGCCTGCACATGTGAGTGACTTGCTGCTGGCCAGAGCAGCTGCAAGCTCCTGAGCCCACAGGGACCTGGGCACTGGGCACTCCCTCCCTCCAGGCCCAGTTTGCTGGGCCACACGCATAGGTACTGGGCTGCTGGACTGCAGAGCTGTGAGGAGTCCCCTTAGCCCAGCGGTCTTGGCTACTTTTCTCCTTGCTGGGACAAATACCCAACACCCAAAATGAAGGAAGGAAAGGCTTATTTAGCCCACAGTTAGTGGAGGGTTCAGTCCATACTCAGCTGGCTCCAAGGCACATGGCAGAGGGCAGCCATTCGTGGTAGCAGAAGGTAGCAAAACAGCAAGCGCAAAAGGGAAGAGTAACAGCAACTGGCTACAGAGAGCAAGTCTGTCTCCCTTATGTTACATTCAAGCTATCCACCCCAGGCTGGGTTTAGTACTTATCCCCATAATCCCAGCAGCACTCACACCCATAATCCCAGCAGTATTCAGACCCATAATCCCAGATTTGGATCATGAATTAATCACAAACTGTAGAACTGTGCCTCAGTGATGGCATGAGGCTTTGAGGGGACAAATACACACAAACCGTAGCACCGAGCAAGCTCCATACTGCTGCGCCTACTTCCTACCTTGCCTCCTTTCTACTCTAAGTGCAGAAGGGCTCCTTGGGGATTGGAAATGACAATTACTGATAAGAAAGCTGTGAGAGAGTTTTGCCCAGACCCAGCAGTCGTGATAAACAGGCTCAGTGTGTGTAGGCCTGCCATCTCCCCCTTTGCTTGGAGCCAGCCAGGACACAGTGGCGGAGCCAGTGCCCTTAGCTGTTAAGAACGGTAGCTTCCATTAATCAAGCAATCAGGCATTGGGCTAAGCATTTTATGGGGCTGCAAGCATTGTCCCTTGAAACCCTTAGCATCACGCTGAGAAGCTACTCTTTTTGCTGGTGGATTACAGAGAAGGAGCCTGAGGTCTGGGAGCCCAAGCCCTTGCTCCAGTCCACAGGAGCCCCAGGGCTGGAGCCCTGGCCTGCACCGGCCGCGCTGGGAGCCTCTCCGGTCTGACACAGCTTGTTATGCGGTTCTGTGCCCAAGGCGAGTTCTGGGTGGGGACAAATGGAACCATGTTCCTAGGATGGCACCGACTTGGGGACCCAGAGCCAGAGTGCCCCAATTTGGGGCAAAGCAAAAACATTGTCCCTTCCCAGATGAGCTGCAGGGCTGCGTTCTCCCTGTAACTGAGGTGGTGCAGAGGGGAGAGAGTTGCGAATAGCAAGGGACAGCTCCTGAATGAAGGGGTGCGCCCAGGCCCCAGGTGAAAGCTGTAGGCTTCAGAGGCACAACAGCCCTCACCGCTGGTGGGCTTTCTTCATCATCCTTAAGCTGCAAAACTTGAGGGTAAAATACCTGCCCCTCAGGGTTTGGTGAGTATTAAATGAGCGGATATACTTAAAGCGCCTTTAGCACAGTGCTGGCCTTAAAGACGCGCTTCAGAAAAGGGAACTACCATTATCAGTTACCTCCTCCAAGTGGCAAGCCACAGATCTGTGGCAGCCTCACTGCAGAGTGGCACCTGGGAGCATCCGGGCTTTGATCGTGGCGTGTGGCTCTGCACCCCACCTGGACCATGACATCTTCCAGTCGTAGGCCTCTGGGTTCCGTGCTTACTGCCCCTGAGATCTGAGCTTCATTTGCAAAATGAGAACTTTGCAGTCGCTGCTCGCTGAGGTAGATGGAAGAAGGGAGGAAGGGGAGAGGACACAAGCGAAGCACACAGCACTGTCATGGTGTGTGTGTGGGGGGCACTGAGAAGCGGCAGGTTCTGGCTCTGTCCTTGTTTATGATTGCGACGCTAATGCCCTGCACCCGGTGGGACCTGTCTCCAGCTCCTGCGGAAACCCAGACTGCACAGGGTCTTCTCCTTGCCTGGAGATGAGAACAGTGCTGCAATTCCTCGCTCATTAGAGGTGGTGGTGTGCTTCTAAATGAGCCCCCTAGGAATTGTGGGTGTTTTAAAAAATTGTTTTAAGTCTGTCTGGCTTATAAAGCAAGGACAAAGGATGATCTTCTCCTCGGGCCTTGTTTGTGTTCACATTTTGACTTTGGTCAGAATGCAGTCATCAGAATGACAGAATGAGATCTCTCTCTCTCTCTCTCTCTCTCTCTCTCTCTCTCTCTCTCTCTCTCCCTCCCTCCTCTCTCCCTCCCTCCCT
>NW_004524758.1:654035-673419 GCF_000260255.1 Octodon degus
CCCTCCCTCCTCTCTCTCTCTCCCCCACCTCTTTCTTATGTCACAAGGATGTAAGCATGATTCCAGGGGCCTGTCATGTCATCCAAGCAGCAGCATCCTGTTAATGGGGACCTAGGCTGTGTTTGCCAGGTGCACCAGGAGGACAGGCCTCGAAGCTGCACCCCACCCTGCATCCTTTCTCTGCCTGGACCAGCCAGATGCAAAAGTGCTTTTGTTTTTCGTCTTTGCTATCTCCTGTCTTTATTGATTTGAGTTTTATGCCCCTCTCCATTTTGAATACATCTCTCCTTGGTCACCCTATCCATAAACATTTGTCCGGTGGAGTGGCTTTCCCTTTGGTTGCATGTTAAATAAAATTCATCAAAAGTACTTTTAAAAATTCCTAGCATTGAAGCCCCAGCTGAGTGGAGGGCACCATCCGTGCAGACAAAGGACTTTTGGCTACAGATTTTTCTTTAGAAACTTGCCAGTGGCTTGGGATATAGCTCAGTGGCATAAGTACCTGCCTGGCAAGCACACGTCTCAACTTTGATCCCTGTAGCACAAAGCACGCAAGCAAACAGACAAAAGGCACTTGCCAGGTGGGACTGGGAATATAGCTCAGTGGTACAGGACCTGCCTGGCAAACACAAGGTGCTGACTTTGGTCACCTTCAGTTCTTGGTACTAGAAAAAAACTGCAGGTAGCTATGCAGATCAACTTGAGGATCAGCCTTCTAGTTATGACTATATAGGGAATACGCAAGAGTTATTCTACATGAACCTGTACGTATCAATTAATGTGTGTAACAGCATCACTTATTATATATGTTAACAAATGCTACCAACATGTTAACTGTAGAACACATATAGTAGAATAAGTTGATTATATAATTAGGAAATACGTTCTATGACACTAACATATGTGCTGATTAACATGCATATCATTGTATGTGTATTAGCTTATATTGTCTGTATGTTGCCAGGAATAGGAGCCCTGCACGGTGGATGAGTGGATTCTCTGTGGAAAATGAAGTCTGCAATATGCCCATGTCAGCCATAGAGGAGTGTGCTGACACACGCTCCTGGGCTTCTCGGCCCGTAACCCTTTTCCGATCTTCACACTGGGCGCAGATGCGGAGCACCAGGTCCCCTTCTCTGCACGTGTTGGTTTTCTGGCTCTTTCCTCTCCAGGCAGCTTGATAGCACCTGCACCCGTGTTGGGGTGTCACCTGAGCCTGGCTGACTTCACAGTCGGCTTTGTGCTGCAGCTTTGTATAACAGGGAAGAGGCTTCCAATTCATGTCACTAATAAACTGGTCTGACCTGCCACGGGTAAGAGATGAAACGGCTCCTGGAAGGGACCAAGGAGGCCCTCTGTGTCTTGTCCAACCAGCTGTGCCACTGCCCTGTCAGAGCAGGGCCTTTCGTGGGCAGGGCTCCCCGACGATTAGCCCTCGCTCAGAGAACAGTGCTTACAGCTGTGCTCATCAAATCAGATGGCACCTGTGTCAAATCCATTGTCCCGAGTGTTACCCTGTCCTGGGTCCCTATGTGAAATCGATTACCACACATTATGGGATGCTTAGTACTTTGATGGAACATTTTTCTCTACCATTGTTTGCATAGAGAGGGCAGGAGAACTCCTTATCAAGTGGATGGAAATGGATTTTATATTGGCAGAGAGGGGAGAGGAGAGGGCAAAGTTAAATGAATTCAGAGTGTCCTAGGGAACTTAGAGGCCCTGTGCCTGGGCTCCCAGCCCTGGAGAGCTTCAGAGAGGAGCCTGCTGGTGGGCCCTTCCCAGGAAATCTGATGAATCATGTTGACATTTGGAACACCAGAATGAATAAGCCCCTCTTAGGTATGTACCAGGCTTCCGCTCATGCACGCCAGCCACTCTGCAGACTGATGGCTTTGGCTGGCGGCAGTTACTGTGGTTTGAGCGTGGCCCCTCGCTGTGCGTGCTTTGGAAACCTCACCCCAGATTTGTAGCTCATGGCGTCTGGAGGAAGGGCCTTTGGGGGATAGTTAGATTGGATGATGTCACAAGGGCGGCCGCCTTCTGAGGGCGTCCGGGGTTTACAGGAAGGGAAGATGGCCCTGGGTAGGCACCCTTGCTGTGAGGCTGTGTGAGGCGCTCAGTGTGTTCAGACTCAGCAGAGGCCCTGCGGGTGCTGGGCAGGCCTGGGCCGTGCTCGCAGGCCTCCAGGACAAGCACCGTACAGGCTTCACTTCTTGCTCCGCCACCACTCTCCAGTGTTTCCTTCCAGCAGCAGAAAGCGGACTCCAACCACGGCACAGAGCCCTGGCCTTGCTCAGGGTGACGCTCCGGACACCATCTCTACCCCGGGAAGCATCGAGTCACACTTGGGAGCACAGGCTTAAAACTCAGACCACCTCGCGGGGCCCCAGCCCATCTGCTGCCCCGCTGAGGGAAGGCTCTGGACACCTCAGCCAGCCTCTTGCACCTCCATGCTGTCCTCCGTAAGGTGGGCAAGCAGCACCGTGCCACAGGAGCCTGGGGAGAACTAGAGTGAGGAGGGGCGACCCTTGCGGAAAGCATTTGGTCTTGGGCGGGCCTTATTTTGTAAGCCTCAATATAGCTTTGAAATAAAAATTTTCTGCCCCTGCTGTTTTCCTAGCAGAGCCGTCTCCTTCCACCGTGCTTAGGGCTATTCTGATGCTAGTTCTTCCTTCCCCACCTGCACCGCAGCCTGTGCCAGAGAAGAGGCTGGCCTTACTCATCTCTGAAATCCCTCCCGGTTCCAGTTCTAAGTGCGGCTGGTGAATTCAAATAAACACACAACACACCCCCGCCCCCGTGCACGCACAGAGACAAAGCAAACGGATGAAGGTTAATTTTTTTGGCCCCTTTTCATAATGATTCATCCATAACGATTTCTACTGGTTGTATTTTCTTCTGTGACAGAAACAATTTACTGCATTCTTGCAAAGCCCATTTTCTCAGCATGATCTAGTTGTGTGGTGGTTTGGGAAGTAATTTACCGATAGTTTGCTTCAAAATAGCTTACAAAGACAAAGGGGTTCTGTTGACACCAAGGTGCATTCCTTATGGGCTGGAAAAATAGGATAAAACAATTTAAAAAGTAAAAACATGGCATTATCACCACTTTGAACTTGGGTTGTAAATCACACACCCTGAGCCGAGATGGCGTCTCCACCTCTTCTCGGCGCATCCTGTTCTGAGACCAGAGGTGGACTGTTTGCATGGGCAAATTCCTGTTATGTTTCGCCGGAAGCAAGCAGTTGTGTTTAATCACCAGTCCCATCCCCTGGATGCCAGAGCGTGCTCTTCCATTTCTTGTCTTCCATACTATGAAAGACAAGCAGCAGTGGTAAGAGCGGCAGGAGGAGGACCACACGGCTCTGGGCTCCCGGAGGCTCCCCTGGAACCCAGGCCTTTCTCTTCCTCAGGCAGTGGTCAGCCCGGATACGTGGCCGCCACTGCCCCAATTCAGCTCTGCTCACGCTGCCCACTGGAGGATGGCTGGGTTAGTGTCCATCGCCTCTGACCCGTGCAACAGCAGGGGGCGGCGCTCCGCTTCGCCTCCTCCCTCCAGGGACGGAGCTCAGCCTCCCTCCGCAACCCGCTCCAGCTCATGTTCTCCAAATTAAACAGGATTTGGGCTTCATCTTGGCCTTAGCCTTGGCATTCAGTTGTTCTTGGTTTTGCCCACGGTTTTATACTCATTTTAAAATTAATAATGATTTTAGGATTTTATAATGGGTGAGTTTCATGATCATCAGTCTAATCCTATAAGCTTAAATTCTAAACCAACATGAGTTAGGCTCCGAAGGCCTCAGCAGCTGTACAGATCTTTGATTTCCTGAGCGGTTGGCATGAACAGGGAGAAGGGAGGGGCGGCCAGCTTGGGCAGCATTCTCAGGACTGGGTGGGCGGGAGGGCTTTAGGACCTAACACAGATTGCATTTTGTTGGTGTACAGGTTTGTTCTAAGTACACTTAGGACAGGAGAACACGATTTGCTCTCTGTTTTAAGCAAGAGTAAGGTCACTCTACTAAATCTTAGGGCATCTCATAATTTCCCTTCAGTCATTTGCTTATGCACACTTTGCATTTTAGTGTGTCAGACGGTGGGGCAAAGGCACCTGAAGCATTGTTAAAAATATTCTCGGCTTTGGAGTTTCGGTGGGGCTGTCAGTGATCTTAAGAGCCTAAGCATTAAGGTGCTGCTATTTTCTGCTCCTTTAGCTGGTTAATTTGAGCAGAAAAGTGATTGGTTTCCCCAGAAAGGCTGATTCAATATGAAAAATGTTCCCGTCCGCATTCATTTCCACCTCCTAACAGTTTGATCTTCCGTTCTTGCTGCCCTAGCCAGCACAATATGAAAAGACACACCTTCCTTTCTGACCAAAACACACCCAGAAATGCCTAGTGAAATTGCCCCACTGAAGGTCAAATTTCAAAAAAGGTCATGTTTTAAAGACGTGGTCTGGATTTCTGCCTCGACCCTTTTGTCGGCCCTGCTTTCTGCTGCAGCCTGTGTGTGTGGTAATTGGTTCTGTACTTTCTGTGCCAGTGGGGTCCCCAAGACAGCGTCTTACCTCTCTGGAGTTGTGCAGTTGGCTGAGAAGTCCAGCAAGTCTTCAGACAGGATACAGGGGTGATCAAAAATACAATGAATCTTTAAATTATGTAAAGAAATAACGTTACGGTAAAAGAAACACTGCCAAGAAAGATGGGATAAGTGTGTCCAAAGGGAGAGTGAGGATTTGGAGTAGCTTGTAGAGGATTAGTGGCAATGTGTTTTTACAGTAATAATTTCTAAAAATTTAAACTATATTCTATGATCACCCGTCCCATCCGAGGCTAGAATCGTGTCACTTCTGCTTGTCTGATGCCATAATCATGGGCAGCACCTCTTCCCTGCGTGGCCTGGGAGGGTCAGTGTGGAGAAGACGTCATCTGTGACCACGGACATATCACGGAGCCTCTTGGCCACCTTGTGGGACTCTTCTTCCTCGTCCTCCCTGTGATCAGCTGAGTGGCCCTGGGATCGTGACTAGCAGGCTGTCAGTCTCCCTGATCCTCTAGAAGCCCAGGAGAGACACATGCCTAGTTAATAATAGAATCAGTACTTGACAGGGCTCTTTTAATTTATTAGAGGAATGCCTTAGATAGCAGGTGGTTGGAATTTAAAGAGAAGAAAAGTGGGCGAATAGGAGGAGGGATCAAAAACTTCAATGAATGTTTAAATTTTTTAAGAATTTATTACAGAGGGGGAAATACCGCTGGTGCTTTCAAAATAGGCCCCCTGACTTTGCACACACCTCATGGTTTTCTCCACTTTCTGAAGGAGTTCTGGGCGTCCCTTTCGTGAGTGCCTCCAGTTGTACCACGGTGGCTGGTTCTGAGTCCAGAACTGACTCAGAATATTTGTCTTTCCTTCTCATTTGGTTGTTGGGATGGGTCGGGAGCAGCACAGTCCCAGGTCCAGGGAATACAGTGGGTGAGAACACAGTGGTGTTTTCTTTCCTTTTTCTTAAACAGACATTACCATAAACATTGGCTCCATGATAGGTGACCATAGAGCAGGGTGAGTGCTTCAGTTAAAATGTCATTACAGCAAAAGCCACATCAGTATTCAAAATGTCCCCCTTGCTTCATACACATTTATTGCATCGTTCTTGGGAATGGGTGTGTGATTACGAAAAAATGAAATGCTTTGAAATGACCTTACTTTTAATTACCTTTTATAGTGTTTTTGATTATTCTGTAGTTTCATTTTCTTTTGTCTTTTATGGACCGGCCATTGAACCAACTCCAACCTCTACTCCTCTTGACCTTTTCCATGCCCTGCTGACCATTCCAGTAGGGGGCAGACACAAGCACAGTAGGAAGCCCTTCCCTTCTCTGTCTGTGATGAGCACATTCCCGTAATTAACCCCATGGTCCTGGACCATCCAGAGCTTGTCTTCATGACCTCCTTTAGAAAGACTGTTGAGGACAACCGAAGGGGTACTTAGGGTGTTGGACAGGTGTCTCTGTTAATTTACTGGTCCAAGTGTCAGCAAATTGAGTTTCGCAGGTGGCCTGGGACACTTGTTAATGTGAAGCAATCTGCAGGTGGCTGGGGAATCCTTACTGGCTGCATTCTGAAGGCTTGTTCACCTTGGTTGATGTAGTAGCTACAACCCCCCAGGTAGATTAAGTAATTTCTTTATTTAGACCATCTCAAGCTGTTTGACATTTCAGAGATTTTCTTGACCTTGTCAAAGGCAAATGCTTACTTTACTGCTTTTCTTAAGATTTCACTTAAAGACAACAGACCACTTTCTCCCTTGCAGTGGCCAGAGGAGCAGAGGTGAGTGAAAATCACCACAGATGTTTTATGATACTCAAGCTCCTGCAATTGCACTCCCCAAGCTGACTAATGGCTTCTCTCTTGTCTGTCCTTTTTCAATCTCCTGTATTCTTACTCCCATTTCCTTTCTAAATCGAGATCTTTGCCCTTTTCACAAAACATCATAACACTTAGCATTTGAGCACGCTTTGCATTTTCAAGGCCCTATGTGATGATCAGTGAGCTAATCCCCAAAAGATGATACTCATACTACAGGCCAGTGGTCCTCCTGCTGCACAAAGGAGAAAACTGAGGTCCCTGTTGACACCACCAAGCCAGGAGACACTCGTCCCACATCAGAAGCCCTTGGTGCAGATGAAAGCTTCCTCCACCCTTGGGTGCCAGGAGTGATACTGAAAGAGAAGGATCAGAAGGTGGTTTTTTTCCTACATGCTTTATTAAAATCCAGTGTGGTTCCATATTGAGCTTTTCCTTGCTACTGTCTGGGCTGCAGAGATTGCAGGCCTGCTCCACACTGCCATCCTTCCTTTCAGGATGAGGCGCAGCTTAATAAGCTGCTCTTACACTCACATGACCAGTGGAAACTGTGGAGCCTTCAGGACTCACTATGATTCCTGCCCAACAACTCTTCGGTGCCTTTGTTGGCCTGCTGAGGGCCAACTGTTTAGTAACTGTCTGGGAATACCTATCTTATAGAACAGTCTCCTTGGTGATATTTTGTTAGCTTATTTATAAGTGTGTCACATAGGGCAGAGTCAATAACCTTACAAGAATCAAGCCATGATATGTTATTGTTTCACCATTTCTACAAGGCCTATGTTTATATTTTTGATAGAAGTAAATAGGATGGGTGAGATGTGACACTTTCAATTAAAGACCACGTTGGGTTTTGCTCCATGTGCTAAATTCTTTCTCCTAATTCATCCCCTCTCAACTGCCTTGAGAGTGTTTCTCACAGGCAAATCAGGCTTTGGTGTTGCTCTCTAACTTTCTGAGTTATGATCTTCCTGTCTTTTGAAAAACAGATATCATTTGCCCATTTTCACCTTTGGGAGGGTTCTTATGAGCTCAGAATGGGCTTTGTTGAAACTAAACTTCCATCAGTCAGTTTCTAATGACGTTATCCATGAAATTAGAAGATTGCGGGTGGGTGGGGAGGATTTGTTTGATTCCTTCTGCTGCAGAACACCATATGCTGACAGGTGTTTAAAGCTTGGGTAATCTGCTTCTGGCCTTAGCAGAGACCAGGCCCTCTGGGAAATACAATGGGACGTATTATCTTGTTCAACCTTCTTGGGCTTTTCAATTTAGATGTGCAAGCAAATCTTATATCCATGCGACTTTTAGAAAATTGCAAATGAAGGTATGTTCACAGGCCAGAGCAGACTATAAAGACCACATATACAATTCTTAAGCAGGAAACATGATAGTGACTGGGATCTTCCAGCTGATTCACCTGGGAGGGTGGGATCCAGCTTTAGCTTTGGAGCTAGGCAGATATGGATATAAGCCAGAGCCTTCTGCCCGTACATGACTGTGATTATCCTCCGTAAGTCTTGGTTTATTTATCTGTCACACAAGGATAACACTATTTCTAGTAAGTTGTAATGACAAGGATGTAAGCTCCAAGAGGAGAAAGAAATTTGTCTCCTGTGTCATTTTGTACCCATTCTCCTACCTCTGCCTGGAAGGCCAACGAGTATTGCTGAATAGGGCTGACAAGATAGCTCAGTGGACCAAGTGCTTGCTCTGGCGAGTGCAGGGTCCAGGGCTCGATCCTGGTCTAGCATGTCACACTTACCCTGCCCCCGGGGTGTGCTGAGCCAGTTACTGAGTCCAGGTGTGGTGGTGCACGCCTGTAACCCCAGCAGTGGGAGGCTGAAAAACAGGAGGCTCACTACGAGTGCAAGCTGTAGAGTGAGATCCTGTACCAAATACATAAATGAAAAAAGAAAAGAATAAAAGCAAAAGTATTTACTAAATAACCAACCTCAACAAGTTTCCATTAATTTAGGCAAGATAGAATATTGAAAGAGTAGTGTAGTGCTTTGCTAGAGTAAGTACTCAATGACTTTGTTTCCCCTAGTACTAGGCTTTGCTTGGGTTCAAGATTACCGAATCTTGTGGCTACGTAAAGCCTCTGCTGTGTGCCTGTGCACTCACACTCCTCAGAGCCTAGCATGCCTGGAGCGGGCCACGCACGTGCTCCCACTTAGGTTCTGAGCTTCCTCCTGGCTGTTTCTTCTCCATCACTTCATTCCAATCTTTTTCATCTAAATCTTTTTCGTTTCTCCCTGGTTTTAACTGGCTTGACACACTATCTTCGACTCATCGTGAGCCCACAGGTAATTTTCTTAGGAATGATTGTTCAGTGCAAGTGCAGGGAACACCATCTGAAGTCCTATGAGCTCCAGGACAACTAATTTAGAGTCCCCTGCAAAGAAATGGGCTGAGGACTTCAGGGAATTGGAGTGACTCTCTGGAAAAGGCAAAGCATTTTTCTATTCATCTGAATAACTGAAATTCAGGAAGATCTAATCCACATGAGAGACAGCATTTACATGAGGAGAGTACAGATTGGGGAACCCCAATTAATTGAGAAATTAATCTCTTTGTTTTCTCATCTCTTCAATAAATTGTGTGTAAAATAACATACGTATAGGGTTGTGATCCTTGTTAAGAAAAATGACGTGTAGAAAGCACTTCATATTCTGCCTGACATATGCGTTGCTTTTGGTTTTTCTGTTCTGTTCCTCTGGAAACCATGTCTAAGTACTCATGAGTACTCCAGAAGGGACACGTTAGTCTAGAAGTTGCTTTTCACACTTAAGGACGCTGGTGCTCAGTAAAACAATTTCTTGAAATTCAACTCTGAGTGTGACCAGTGTTTCTGGTCACTGCAGGGTGCTGGTTGCTATAGAGGGTTTAAGGACTAAGAATTCACAGTCCGCCAGGGAGCCAGGGCTGGCGCTGATAGATTAGCCTAAGTTCATGAGCCCTGTACAAGGTAGAGCTTCATGAAAGACACTCTGGAGGCTGTGCTAGCTCACCTCAGCACGGTTGGGGTAGAGGACAGGGTGAGGCTTTTGTTGATAGAATATTATAAAAACAAATTACAGATTTGCCTGAACTTAACCCCAACAGGCATCTGGGTGTAATGAAATTATAAGGCTACACATACAACCTTACCAATTCAGGAGAAACCAAAGATGCAAGCAAATGCAAGCAAAACACCACGCCTTGTAGAGGTCAAATGCAGAGACGCAGGACTCAGCACCCTGACCTGGGGCACAGAGGGTGCAGACACCACTAGCCCTGCCGATGTGGTCGCAGCCTGCAGTGGGCACTGCTGTAGGGTCAGGGCTGATGCACAGTATGTTTTACAGGCCCAGGTATTCCATTCACAAAGCAAACACTGGGGTGGGTGACATCCACAGTGAACACAAGACGATGCTCTGGAGAGTGGCTGATCCCGTATGGCAGAGTCTTCTCCAGACTGCTTGGCCCTGACTCTGCTGTCTGCCATGAGACAGTTCCACCAACTCTGAAAAATATACCAGTTTCTTTGATCAGCAGGAGATGAGTGTTCAAGAGAAAGCTTTCAAAGTTCATTACCAGGGCATTCATTATACGTGGTGCAGGCATTTTGTCAGTACCACAATGTTTGACGGCTGGCATAACAGCCCTACAAAGTGGGATGTACTTTGGTTGTAGCTTGTGATTTCTTTCATTTCAAGGGGACCTTTTGCAAGTATGTGTCCTCCAAATACTGAGTTCCCTGAGCTCGTGCTAAGGTCACTGGGTGGGGCCTGCATGACATGTGGTGCTGGGGATTAAACCGTGGTCCCCTCCACCTGCCTAAGCTTGCCTAAGCAGGAGCTTTAGACCACTGAGCTATCTTGCCAGCCCCCTTATCCTTTCTTATCTTTTGCCTTATGTTCCTCTTTCTGTTGACAAAAGCAAATGAATACTTAGATGTCTTCGAGGAGCTCTGGATATGAGGACAACCTTTAATTCTCAGGGAAGAGATTTAAAAAGGGATGCTGAAGGACCGTAAAATCGGAACCTTTTCTTCTGCATTTTTTCCCTCCCTCTTTACATTATTTTTCATGTCATCTTTGATTTTTTATTTTGTTTTTCTTTATGGATTTTGTGTATGCTGTATTTTATTTTGGTCTTTCACACCTTCTTTGTTAGGTGATGAGGCACACAATGATACTGTCTAATCCTTGGTGTGTGCACACACAAGTAAAAACTTCCAAATTTGTGTAACAAATGAAAGCGTGATTGAATAATATTTAACCTCGCAATAGAAGGTGAACTCTGATATTTTATATTCTAATCTGTCTTTTATATTTAATTCCATCTATTCAATTTCAATTTTAAAAAAAATCACTGGGTCATAGCCTGCTGGATTTATTGCATAACTAATTAATGAATTATAATTGGTAGTTTGAGAAACTCTGCTTTAAATGATTATTAACTGTTGAATTAATCCTGTCTCTGACTGGTCTTTTGTTCCTCACTAATTCCAGCCTATTCTTTTTTTTTTTTTTTTTTTTTTGGTGGAACTGGGTATTGAACTCAGGCCCTTATGCTTGCCAGGCAAGTGCTTATTCTACCAAGCCATCTTCCCAGCCCCTCCAGCCTAATCTTAATGGGATTGTTTCCTTGAAATTCATATGATAAGGCTGATAAGATGCATTCACAAGCAGATGATCATATGCGAGATGACTTTGTGGAAGTAGACACATTACATTGGTTGAAGACTCAACATCTCGAATTTTATTCCATGTTTAAAAAGTTTCAATTTTTTTTTTACCAGATGCGGTTGCACATGCCTGTAATCCCAGAACTCAGGAGGCTGAGGCAGGTGGATCTTGTGAAACTGAGACCAGACTGGGTTGAAAAGTGAGCTCATGATCCGCCTGAACTGCAGAGAGAGACCTTGTTTCAAAATGACAAAACAACAAAACAAAACAGAAGTTTCAATTTTAAATTCTATTCAAATCTTGACCAAGGTAAAGCAAGAACTATATAATAAGAAATGTAACTTTTGTATCTGACAAGTCAGTCAAATCCCCTCAGGATTTACCCTGAAACACTGTACCACAGTTTGCAGATCCTTTGTCATTGTCAGCATGTGGATAAGTCACGGCCATTGCTTGACCAATTTGCTCTCTGCGAAAACTTGAGAAAATGTGACTCCATGTGACTCTCCTTAGGCACACTCTACGTCATTGATCACATTCCTCTGTGGCCCCGTAATCTCCTTGATCAGAAAATTTGGGACTCCACTGAGTTACAGGATGTTACAGTACAGGTTCTCTTATGTCCTGAGTCCTCACTGACCTTGAAAGGCTAGGGCCAAAATGTTGGCTGTCCTTGAAGGCCTTCTTTTTCTCTAATTTTTGTTCTGCAAACTTAAGTGGTTGTTAACCCTCTAGGAGAGAAGCTTAATGATATTATTACCATATAACATAGGCAGTTGAGCTTAACCTCACTATCTGTCTGAATATCAAACATCTTAGACATAACATGGAACACGTATTTTCCATAAAGTATTGATATGTTAAACTTTAAGTCCCTACAGAATATGAAGAAAAAAAATAAAAAATAAAAAAGTAAAAAAATTATAAAAATAGGAATAAATAATTATATATTTTTACACAAATTTTAGAAATCTAACCATATATAGCATTGTAGCAGGACAATCTTATGACATTTTTATTGTCTCTTGTTTTCATTTATTACCCTTTTTTGAAAAACCAAATATTTACTTGAGAGACAATATAGCAGTAATTGATATGACATTAGAAATAGTACTTACTTAGAAGACCAGAATGGCAGGCATTCCAAGCATGGCCCTAGTGTTACACATTGCTATCAAATCTTGAGTTGTATTAGCATCTTTTCAGAACCCTGGATATTTTGCTCCCTATTCAGCAGACGTTGACCTGGGGCGATCAAGATGGACAATGGCCACAAGCGATCCCCAGGATAGTAGCAAAGTGGTTGGCCCAAAATTAGATTGCCTTGTAAGTAGCAGATTTTCTGTTTAAATAAAACATGCAATCTGAGTTTGGAAATGGGAATATGAAACCTAAATAAGAATTTGAGCTTAACCTCACTATCTGTCTGAATATCAAACATCTTAGACATAACATGGAACAGGTATTAGAATTCAGACTCAGATTTAACATCAAATCTACCCTATGGCAGCAGGATAGCAGCCTTCTCTTCTCCTTTCTCATAGCTTGTAGACAGCCTTGGGTGGAACTCAGCAGAGGAAAAGCAGCAGGGACAGGTCCATCGTTTCCTGTGGAAGGGCAGAGACCTGCCTGATGAAAGAAATATGCACCCTGGCATCAAGAGAAGAGTAGCAGAAATCCCGGTTGGGAACCGTCCTGAGCCCCACCCAATGTGCTACACTCCTCCTCTGGCAGGGACCCTCATGTGCATGATCCATATTAGGTCTGGTCCACATTAACCCTGTGTCTTGGGCTTGGCCCTGCCTGGCCATAGGAAGCGTCACTTGCTCAGACAAGCCAGGCAGGACAGCCACCGTCTAGTCTTTTCCTGGAGCTAGGCTCCGGCCCCATTTCCTCTACACTGACCAAGGCCTGGGCCCACCAGCTCCATTAGAATGAGAAGGAAGCATCCTCCTTCCATTCCTTCTGTCAGAGGTTTGGTCTGAAAGGACCACTTCAGCAATCTTCCTTTGGCTGTTTGTGCCTTAAAAGCATAGGAAATTTGGAGTTGTGCAGAATTTTCATTAATTTCTTTTGAACTCTCCATCTGCTGACTAGTTACTTTGGAATTTCCTACCCCCTGCCTCTTGGGGCCTCAACAAAGTCACAGTTGTTGTCTTGTCATTTATGAAAAATATTTGAAGCTACATGAGATTATAAAGAAAATGTCACAAAATTATTACTGTTATTTATATTGTAATTATTTTATTGTAAACTAGGTCAAAACAATTGATTTCAAATTAAGTAGTCAGTTGCATGGGCATGTCTTAATTATGTCTTGCTTTACAAAACTTTTCTCTTTTTTCCTACTCATACAAATTTGCTTTCAGAATAATCCTTTCACATTTAGGAATCACTCCTAAAATCACTGCATCTTCACACAGAAAAACAAGGTGAGAGAGCTCTCCTACGTCTTCTATGATGGCACTAATCCTAATCACGAGGGCCTCACCCTCACGGCCTAATCATGGACTCCCAAATGCTGCATGTCTGTCAATACCTTGAAATTTCAGGTTGGGATTTTGACATACGAATTTTAAGGGACACACACACACACACACACACACACACAGTATATAACGACAATTCACTAACAGTATAAGCTACTCAGGAAAATCAGGATCCCCCCATGGTTCAGTTGAGGTGGGAGAGGAAGGGCGGGGACAGCCAGCAGCAACGTCAGGAGAACCCGAGTCTGTCTGGGCCCAAGCCTGCTGTGGGTGCTGCTGTTGCCCAGTACACTTCAGCCTGGTTTGGCTGACGTGCTGTGTCTAGTGCCCAAGTGTGCAGTCTTCCTGGTTATTTCTGCTCCTGTGCCCCTCATCCCTGGCCTCACAGCAACATAAGAAGACAGTCAGCCATGTGGCTGTCATCAGCTTTCAAAGAGGTGATATTTTCCCATTTTTACTTTTCAGTAAAAATTAAAATAGTTTCACTATTAGACAGCTAATCCTTGATAAATGTGACTGTGTTTGCAGGGTGGGGGTCTTCCAGGTGGGAGGTGCATAAGAGTTCTATGTTCTGCATAAAGCACATATAAAAAGTCTTGGCTGAAGAGAAAAGATGTTTAAAAGAATAAGTGACTTGCACATTATAAGGGAGTGTAGGCCTTACCTCAGGGAAGATGGTTCTTTCACTGAAAATAGTCTTTTAATGGGCTCTAGGGCAGGCTCCCACCCTTGTCTGCAGCGGAGGGCTGAGGCAAGGGCAGGGAATCCTAGCTGAGGGTTGCAGCAGAGTCCACTGCAGCAGGCCCAGCCGGGCAGGGTGGTGCAGGGCAGCTGGGAATCCAGATCTGCATCCGCGGCACCTGCCTGGCTCTCAGGAGATGGCCAAGGCTTTTTGCACTTGATGGTACCAAGAAGTCTCCTGGTTCCTTGTTCAAAATCTTTCTCCTTCCTGCCATCCCGCCGCCCCTCCTCTTTCCCTCTCTATGGAGTTCCTTGGTCCTTCAGGATTCCCTACCATGGGGGTCACAGCCACAGAGGAGAAGCTCCGGAGGACATGCGTGTCTGTGGTGACTGCAGCTGAGGAGTCCCCACACAGGGCCACTGCCTGTCCTCTGGTTGGCAGAAAGGCGCGGTGGTGGCTGTGGCGATGGGCTGGGAATAAAGGTGCCCACTGTACCCAACTTGGGTTTTATGGGAAACATGAAGGGCCCTGACATGGTTATGGTTTCTGTCCAATCCTGAACCTCACTAGAAATTACCTGCAAAGGTAGGGTGATCAGGCAGCCCAGGAGGCAGGGAAGAAGAAGGCCATGCATGAAGACAGAGCCAGCAGAGGTCTGGAGCTGGTGGGGGAGTGGTAGTATTTTGGAAACAAAAGAATACTGCATTGAATTTGATAGTGTTTCTCACATGTCCTAAAATTTCCCTCCTAGCTGCATAGTTTTGTAAAATCCTATTAAATTAACCATGGGGGTGAGGAGGAGGAGCTCGGAGTGAAGACGTGTGGAGGTGCTGCAGAAGGAAGAAGGAGTCTGAAGCCTGGGAGGACTCAGCATCTCTAGGCCTGTGCTGTACTTTTCACCAATAGAAAGTACCAACCTGGAAGGATGGGCCTCTTGGGGACATTCTACCTATGCAAGAAATAGCGGTGATAATAATCCACAAGGATCACAGGCCGCGGTTGCACGTGTATGCTACGCCAGGGCTCGGACCGCTGGAGCAGGAGCACCCCTGGGAACTCAAGGCCAGCCTGGGCTGTATAGTGAGACCATGTCTCAGCGAAACACAAAAAGGAGTCTCGGTAATCCACAAGCGGATAGTGCGCCTGGTCCAGCGAAGCAGCACCTGGCTGTTAGGCTTGAGGCCCACTGCGCGGGCCAAGCTTGCCGGCAGCACCGCGCATGCGGAGCCCCTGACGCGAGCAGGACGCCTGCTCGTTACCCTCGCCTCGCCCGCTCACCCCAAGCCTGTCGCCGTCTCGTTTGCTGCAGTCAGCAACACAGATCGCCTCCTCTAATGACCTGCAAAGAAACTGGTTAAGGCGGCGTTCTCCGTGACGCCAGGTTCTCTCTCCCTCCTCCCTCGTTCCCTCTCTTTCATTCCTTTGACAGCTCCAAAATAATCTTTCACTCATAAATACAGGTTTGCTCTAGACTCCTAATTTCCCTCTTCGTCTTTAACCCTTATACAGTTGCTTCAAGAAAACCACTACCCTCTCCCCTGCCTCTGCGTGCCCCCCCCTTTCTTCTACCACCCCCCTATTTCTCTGGCTCCCTCTTCTCTCTCTGTAAGGGGAAAAATAAAAGCTGACTTTAATTACGGGGATAAGTCTAAGTGGCACTAGCTGTCTACCTGCATCAAGCAAAAGGCAAGCGATCAGTTCTGAAGTGAAATGAGACGCATTAAAGAGCCCAAGCCATCAGCCTCGATAGCCCTTGAGGTTGGTTACCCAGGGCTCCTTCAGGAGCAAGCGCAGACTCCATTCGCCTCCTCCGCCCCCTCCAATTAATCTTTTTTTCCTCAAAAGAGAATGTTCATGTAAAAATCACAGTATTTCACTTTATTGTCCTGCTTTTTGGCTTAATTACGGGTGTCTCACCGCCATTGTTTTCTTACAATGCTCTAATACCAGAACCACAGTGGGAGAGACAGGCCTTTGTCGGCCAGGCCGGGGCACTATTTATAACACTGTTTCGAAGCAAAAGTTTATTCCGTGGCCAGGCAACACACTTACAAAGGGACTTCTTGATTCTAACTTGGAATAAAATTTGAACCTTCCAAGGCGCTTGCTCCTGAATATGCGGAAGAGGCCGGGGATGGTCACACTCGGGCGCTGGCTTGCTGGTGCTTGGAGTCTTCTCTAGTCTCTTCCGGGCAATCGCAAACTGGCCTTGCTCGGGGCAACCGATGGCAGGAGTACAGAATGTCTTATAATAAGGTAGGTTTGTTGCTGTTTTACATAAGGGGTTTCCTTTTGTGCATGAGAGGTGTTCTAAAAATATCATCAATATTTAAAATTATTATTATAGTAAGAAGTACATTGGCACTAATCTCAACAGACCTCTCCTCACTTCAAACATACTTTTTTTTTTAATTTTTATTTATTTATTTATTTATTTGAGAGAGAGAGAGAGAGAGAGAGAGGCCAGCTCAGCCCACCAGGGGGCAGGGCTGGCTGGCATGTGGTGCTGGGGGATTGAACCGCGGTCCCTGATGCTTTTTGCTAAGCTTGTTCTAAGTAGGTGCTTTAGACCACTGAGCCATCTCTCCAGCCCTCAAACATACTTTTTCCAAGGCCCTTTCTACTTCCTGCAGCAGTTCTGGCAGTCCAGGTTCATAAGGTCTTGAGTGGCACTGTCATGGCAGCCTCGATATCCTGAATTGATTCAAAACCTTCACCTTTCATAGCCATTATGACTTTGCGGGAGAGGCAGAAGTCAGGCATTGCCAGTCCAGGGGGTGCAGTAGATGGGACATGCATTTTTATATGATGTTTTATTTGACAGCAGTTGTCATTGCCATTCGATCAGGGAAGAGGATCATGAGATACAGTGAATGTTTATAGTTTTAAGAATTATTACAGCAAAACGCATCCTCACATATCCCTTCAAACTACTAACAGTGCATCTCTTGACTTCAAACACCTTTCTTTTTTTTTTTTTTTTAATTTTTTTGTACGGGGATTGAACTCAGGCCCTTGTACTTCCCAGGCAAGTGCTTATTCTACTGTGCTATCTCCCAGGCCCCCATCAAACGCCTTTCTTCTATGGCAGTGCGTCCAGAACTGTCATATGTATTTTTTTAATGTACACGCCCACCGTATTTCAATCACCCCTTGAACACAGGTGCAGGCTACTGCTTATGCAGCGACCGCCGAGTTCCCTGGAAGTGCTTTTACTTATGGAAACAAAATCCAAGTAGGAGCTCAGAAATCAGCTTCTTTGCTGGCTGCTCTTTGGAGGAAGCATTTTGTTTTAGCAAATACCCAAGAGCTCTCTTTGTATGGGTCACCTTGAATTACTCAAATTAGTTGAGCCTTGTGCAGGGGTTCTCATGAGCTAAACAAAGCCAAAATATTTTTTAGGAAAAATATAGTAAGCATGAGTCAAATGGGCATGAGAGCAAGCTTGTGCATGTGTGAGCATGCACACGTGTGCGCACGCACGAACACGCACACCATTTCATTTCAATCTCTTGTGATTTATCGGTTGCACTGAAGATGGTCAGTGGAGGATATTTTCCTAACGTGACAAGCATTTGCTTCGTGGCTTGGAGACTTTAATCTTCTGGGCATTTACCTCCAGTGAAGATTATGTGGGGGAGCCCAAGTTGCCAGGGCGATGCTGTCCCAGCTGCTGGCTCCAGAATGAGGCCCCTGTGGAGAGCCATTTCCACTTTGGAAGCAACGTGATCACCTCCTGCTTACTGCGGTGCTTGGGGCGATTTGAATTGCAATGTGGTGTGTCCGATGCGCAAGGTGAAGAAAATGGAACCAGTATGATTAAAGTCTGAAGCCTCAGAGTAAGTGGCCTTGGCTGGGATCCCATGGTGATAAGAGATTCAGCCACTAGTCCAGAGTGAGAGCGGTGCCTCTGAGCATTGGCAGGCCAGCCCACTTCTGCGTGCGAATGTTCCACAGGTGTGTGTGTGTGTGTGTGTGTGTGTGTGTGTGCATCTCTTTCCCCTTCTAATCACCGTGGTTTTTTCTCAGACACTTGACTTGTTAGGATGTTATTCTCTACTCAGAGAAGATCTGTCTCACCCCTACCTGGAGAGGACTCTGCAAATTCCCCCAAGTTATTTTCCAGCTCCTCCGAGAGGGAGAGGGGCTGATCTGCAGGGCGACTGTGAGGGACTGATCTGCAGGGCGACTGTGAGAGGCTTCGGTGCCCACAGCATCCACAGGCCCTGCTACGCGGGCACGATGGAAGCCGCTTGCAGCACCCCCTTAATAACACTCTTCTTTACAAAGTGCTTGTTGTTAAATATTTATGAAGCCTTCCGGGTTGGACCCCTGCTCCTGCCAGGGCATATATAAACACCCGCTCTCCTGCGTGGGATGAGAAGGCTTGTGCAGGCTTTCTACCCGGCTTCTTGGTGACACAGCTAAAGTCACCACTCTGTGAGCTGGGGAGAGCACGACTCAGCTGATGGACACGGCAGAGGCATGAGCTACAGAGCCCAGGGAGGGGTGGAGGGAAGCGATCTGTTCCCAGGAGGGCCAACCCGGGCTTCCACCACTACAATCTTTTAAATATTGTTTTAATTTGTTTCTTAATTTCTTTTTTTTTTATGTATTTGGTACAGGGTCTCACTATGCATCTCAGACTCATAGTGATCCTCCTGTTTTCAGCCTCCCCAGCGCTGGGATTACAGTGGTGGCTGGCTCAGTGTGCCCTAGGGTGGGGCTGGCTGGGCATTTTTAAGTATTAATAGGGTCCAAAAACATGCTCAGAAAATGAACAAAACCAAAATAGAAAGAAGAGCAGTAGAAGGGGGAGGGGACACTGGTAGCAAAGTCCACAAGTGAGAGGTGAGCCTGCCTTCTCTGGACCTCCTCCTCTCAGGCGGCACAGATTGTGAGCCGCAGAGAAGGTCTGCTGCTGTTTTCTGAGCACGCTGAAGACACTTGCTGCTAGCCCTGCATGTGCTCCCATGCCACCAGGGGGGGCTTCTTTCCAGAAGCTTCTAAGGCTGGGTCTGGGGAAAGCCTCACAGAGTCCTGGTGGAGTGGATGCTGCTGCTGCTGCAGTCAGTCCACCCTGGTCCATGGGGAGAAGACAGCAGCAGCTGAAGAGCACTCTGGCTTGTCTGTCACTGTCATGTCCAGCATGGAGGCCTCCACTGAGCCCTGCG
>NW_004524758.1:674122-691254 GCF_000260255.1 Octodon degus
GGCATGGAGGCCTCCACTGAGCCCTGCATGCACCCAGTGTGTCTAAGGATCTGACGCTCTACCTCCATTTCACTGAGTCAACTGAATGGGAAATGGCGATAGGTGACGGCTGTGTGAGCAGCTAGCCGCACAGCCGCTTCCTCTGATGAAGGAGGATGCTGCAGACCCGGTGTGGCCCTCAGTGCCCACCTGGATGCTTCGCTTTTCACGTGGCCGTCCCTGCCCTGAGCATTCAAGCCCCAGCTTGGCTGCCACTTTGTTTTCTGCTTCGTCTTCCTGAGCTGCAATTGAACAGGGCCTGCTGTCATATTACACCTTGCTGGCCCGGAGCGTAGCAGTCTGGCCCTGTCCCGCACATGCAGCCTTTGAGGACTGGATCCAAGGCCACCTCGCCTAGCCCACATGCTCTTCTCAGGGTCACTACAGCATCACCTCAGTGGCCTCTCGTCTGCACAGCGGGGTTGTCCTGCGAGACTCTGGGGAGCAAGAGGGTGCTTCTCCTGAGATGGTCTGCGGAGCACACAGGGCTGCTCTCCTGTGCGCAGTGGCAGGAGGCCTGGAGTGCAGAGAGAACACTCAGGCTTTGGATTCAGAAAGAGATTCAAAGCTGGCTCACTTCTTCCTACCTATGTGATCTCAGGCAATTTGTAAGCCTCAATAACCTCATTCAAAAAACAGCTATAATTATATGTGTCTTTCAATAGTGTGAGGATGAGGGACAGTGTACAAAACGTGTCAGGAAGCGGTGTCTGTCAGGGATGAGGAGAGAGAGGATTGCTGTGGCGTGGGTGTTTGTGCCTTCCAAAGTAAACTGAATGCTGAGTGCTACCATGAGGGTCTTGGGCAGGGACCTCCGAGGTTGTGATGGGCCACTAGGCCTCGGCCTTCGCCAACAGACCGTGCTGCTCTGGCAGGATTGAGGGCACAGTGGCTCCCTCTCAGGCCGTCTTCCTCCTGTCCCACTTCGTTGGATGCATGAAGAAGACCTTTGGCTGAGCCAGCCCCTGTCCTTGGGCTTCTGCCATCCAGGACTCTAAGGAAAGCAGCAGGTCTTCCTTGTAAACTGCCCGTCTCAGGCATCCATTACAGCGGCACACAATGGACCGGGACGGTGGTGACAGTCCTCTAATGTCCTTCTGCTTTTCTTCCAGCTAGCCCACTGGCTCGCTACCACCTCTTCCCCTAATTTATCCTCTTTTCTCAATGCCCCTGTAATGCATAGCACTAAATCTTTGAAAATATAAATACATAATGGCAACTCCTAAAAGGAATTGTCACATTTGCTTTATTAAGTAGAATACGAGTGAGAAAAAAATACACATGGTAGAAGAAAAATCTTGAAAATACGTGCAGCCCTGCTAATTGCTAAATAAATGAGAAGCAAGGCACCGCACAGGCTAGCCAAGTCCAGTAGACTGATGCAGTTCCGTACTGGGGACTCTGGAAATTGGCGTAGCCCTTCCGGACGCAATCTGGCAAGAGTCGTTCATTTAGGTGGCAAATACATACCAAATTCCAGATATTTTGTTAAGCTCCAGGGATTCAGAAATGAATAAGGCCACATCCTCATCCACAAATTTTATAAAATGGTGGCACATGGGACAGGAATATCCATAAACTCTACCCAAGTCTTAACTCAGTAATCCCTTCCAACCTGTTTTAATTAAATTAGTTAATTAATTAATTATTTTTTTGTATTTTAGGGAAGGGTCCACAGGGTGTTCAGGGTCTCACTACTAGATGGGACTCATAGTGATCCGACTGTTTACAGCCTCCCAAGAGCTGGGATTACAGGCGCGCACCACCACGCCCAGTCTCAATTACTGTCTAGCGTGCCCAGGGGTGAGACAGTCATAGCAGGCTCGGGGACCGAAACCCTGGCCCCTGCACCTGCTTGCAGGTGCTTTAGTGTGCTGAGCTATTTGGCCGGCCCTCCAACCTGTTGTTAAAACATCTTCTGAAATGGTTGTGCGTTGTAGTGCCATCTGCGCTGGTGAAAATCTAGGCACCTGTCACCCAAGTACCGAGCAGGTAAAGGTACAGAACGAGAATGATTGTGGATAGAGTCAAATTTAACATTGAAATGGCAACTATATGAACTGTGTGATACATAAAATCATGCCAAATAAGAATGACACAAAATGGGATATGCAAAATGACTTGGCAAGAGAAGTTATGTGTGAACCAGTTAAGGGCAGGCGTCAGTGACTGTGTCCCTGGGTCGAGGATTGCATCGGCACGGGCACAGGAGCTGCTCCTGCAGCCTTGCTCCCACGTCTGCTGCACCCCAGCTACCCTGAGTCCCAGCTCCACACACTGTGGCGGGCTGGCTTGTCCCCAACTTCTTCCAACTCAAGCAAGGCCATGAAATTTGCTTCGGCCAAAGAGATGTGGGTGGAAGAGGCCCGTTGCTCTTCCTGCCTGCCTCCTCAGCCTCAGTGGCGGCTCTCCCAGCCCACTCTGCTAAACGATTTGTTTCTGATGCCTTTACCAATAACCTCCATCTACTTACTCTGATTCCTTGCAGCCCCTCTCTCCTGGCACAGAAACGGACTGCACCTGCAGGACTGGGTGCTCTGTCCCCCTGGCTCTGGAGTGAAGAACTGAGCTCTGGCCAGCGTAAAGTGTGCACTTAGTAGGAGTGAAAGCCAACCTTTGCCTTTCCAGCCAGGAAGGATTATTTAGGCCAATACCCTCATCCACCCAGATGTGTATATTGTGCATTCAATTTAAATATTAGTGATAACTTGCTATTTTAAAAAGAGTTGTTATGTGGTTTTGCAGAATCGTGTAACAGATTCTATGAGGGCATGAACTTGGGGTCTCCCTGTCTGAAAAGCTTCGCACACTTTTATAAGTTTATCAGTTTAAACACTGCCGTATCAAAAAATTTGTGATTTCAAAGAATTACTACAATATGTGGTTATTGGTAAAGCCATTAGAAATAAAACATAAACTAAGATAATCAATGTGAAAACAAATAATAGTAAATGCCTGTTGACATAGTCTCATGAAAAGCAATCCTATTTTCTTAATCAAAAATATGTTGAAAAGTAGCTCTAAATTAACAGAATTTAGTTGGATTCTCATAGGTAGATTTTCATTGAATTTGGGGAGTGAGTTCTTTTGGTTGAAGTCTGTGAAAATCTGCCATCACATAGCCATGCAGTAGAAAAAGAGAGGTCTAGCCGCGTAGTATTTTCAGGTAGCTGTAACTATTCCTTGATGCTACGCCACAGCGAAGCTTGGCAGGCGGTGGCGGTTCTCAAAGGTTACCGCAGCACCGTACGTGACACCACAGCAGTGCGCTCTCATCTGTGTTGCGTGCGAACCCCTGGATCGCCCTTGCCTTCTCAGGGTGCCTTTCACCCGGTAACTTCATGAAGGTACCAGGAATCGGCTCTTTGGAGGCCACCAATTGGCTGAGTTATTCCCATCTTTCAAAAGTGGACACTTTTTATTACACAACACAAGAAGCTTACATCTGTTAATATAATTACTGATCACATCAGAAAAACCTTTAAATATTGGGAAGCTGTCAAGTTTACAGAGGCAGATACATTTCTCGCTCTTTTTTTTTTTTCAAAATTCTGATTTTCTTTTTCAGAAGCTCAACTTTTTATCATTGCCAACCAATATTCTCAGTTGTTTCCCTCTAAATGACAGGCTCCCTTTGCTCATTTTTGAGAAAATGCCTGCCAAATGCCCAAGTCTGAATAACCATAGTTTGTTTGGAATTGGTTCTTTGAAGCAAAAAGTGTGTTCCAAGAAAAAAGGGACTAGTGCAGCTCACAACTCAATCTCACATGAGCTCTTCCTGGAAATAGCCCCGCCTCTTGATTTTGTAGCATCTTCGTTTTCTGTGTCCATCAGCCATTCTTGCAGAATATTGAAAAGTCTGTACATGAAGGTTGAACCCTGCTGAATGAGTAACTATCACTGTGTTACCAAAGACCATGCCTCAGTGGTCTGTCTTTCCCTTACTGTGTGTGTAAGCAAATGAAGAACCTCAGCAGCCAACACTGCAGCTGGAGGCCCCAGCCTGGGTCAGCGTCCAGGGTCCCACAGTTGTACCCGCTGTTACTCTCACATCATCAGTGAAAATACCAGTAAAGTTAAAAAAGAAATCACATTCTCAGCATAGTTACAGAAATAATCTTTTTTTTTTTTTTTTTCAGAACCAGGGATTGAACTCAGGTCCTTTCGCTTGCCAGGCAAGTGCTTATTCCATTGAGCTATCTCCCCGGCCCCTACAGAAATAATCTTGACCCCCACAGACTGCTGAAATGGTGCAGAGGACTCCTGGGGTCTGCAGTCACGCCCAGCGAGGCTAACTTACCATGCCAGGGTTTCCAGCAACAGAGCGAGGGTGAGTCGGCTTCCATTCCCTGCACCTAGTGAAGGTCGTCTTGCTTGCAGAACCCAGGGCAGGTCCAGACAGCACTCGGTGAGAGAGTAGGAGTGTGTGTGCGTGTCTCTTGTGGCTCTCTCCCTCTTCATAGAGAGCTACTGGGAGTCAATCTCGGGGTACTCTAATCTCGGGAGTACCCCTTTGACCTTGGGAAGACACTTTATCTGATACCTCCAGTTTCCTTGTGTGCAAAATAATAGCATTCATTTATTCATTTATTTATTCATTCAACGAATATTTATTGACTGCTATTATGTGCACTGCTGGCGTTTGAGACGCTGGGGACATAGCCATCAAAAGGCAGGCGAAGTCCTTGCACTTATTTTACAGTCTAGAGGGAGCCGGAACAATGCAGATGCATGTGCAGAAGGGTATTATTTTGAGAAAATCATTATATAAATATTTAACAGAAATGCATGAAATCAGTACAGACTGCTGGTTGTGCTGGAAATTTCGTTTGGTGAAGGAAACCAACCCAAGTGCTGTTGGAAGAGGAGGTAAATTGGCGTGGTGGACCCAGCATGGTTAGGAAGGTGACATCTGCTCTCAGGAAGTGACATCTGAGCCAATGCCAAGGGACTAGAGGCTACCCGATAGGTACTCTTCTAACTCTTAATTTTTGTGGTGGTGAGGCTGCCTTACGGGGCAGCCCAGGAGCATCTTGGGGTTACCCAAGGCGCAATGCCATACTTCGGATATGATTTAAGTAAGTGCACAAGGGTTTATGTACTAAAATTTAATTTCCATCAGGAGGTGTTAGGAGGGTAGAAACCTAGTGCACTCTGCTGCTTAGAAGTGAGGCTCTGGGGAGGAGATGAGGGCTCAATAACATCGTTTAGGTGGAGCGCCCTGAGACTGACTCCTAGTAGCTTTCTATGAAGAAGGAGAGAAACACAAGAGACCCGCTCGCACTCTCCTAGTCTCTCTCCCTGTGCTGACTGGGCCTGCCCTGGGTTCTTCACCAGCTGCAGCTGCTTGACCTTATTGCTCAGGACTCTGAACTTTTTTCTTTATAAAGTCACCCAACATAGGGCATTCCCTGAGAGTACTGACAAACTGACTGGTGTAGATGATGGCCAAGGTGTTAGGAGTCACTGAGTCCTCGCAGCAGCTCGCTGATGTGGAGTCCCCTAGTCCCATTTTGCAAAAGATCACATCAGGGCCCAGAAACCATACAGATAGGAAATACTAGAGAGAAGTTCAAATCCAGGCTCTGATTTTCTAACTCAGAATCAGCAACTCCTTAAAGTAGTTAGGCAGCACTGTAAATTTACAAAGCACATAGAAATCCCCTGATATGAGTCTATTTTCATTACGACTAGTATAAACATATTTAAAATAAATATAGCTAAGTAATACATATTGAGTTGCTTTTCAAAGCATATTTATGAGAAACATGAAGAACAAAATAGAAATGATAAATAGGAATTAGGGAGAAGTTCAAATACAAATTACAAATTCCATTGTTTTAAAAATATTTCAATATATATGCTAATTGGTTTCATTTATACTACTAGTTTATCTCAGTTTGTTAAAAAGAAAGATTTGTGTTATTATCTGTTTCTTTTCGTAAGCATCTTTTGTGTTTGTCTTGTACTCTGAGATAATGATACAGTGTTAATTACTATTGTTAGGCTCTTACTATTTGATTATGAAATTTGTTTTATTTTTAAATATATATATATATATATATATATATATATATATATATATATATATATATGACATGCTGTCTGTAGGGCCACACAGGTCTGGAAGAGTGACTGGAGGAATAATTAAAGTCTGTGCTGCGTTGAAGGGATGTGGCAAAATAAAGCTTAGGGACGAGTGTTTTCAACTTGAAAGCGAAAGGTGAAATACGGAGAATAGGAACACTTGACGGTCTAGAGTAGCTCGTGCTCGAGGGGCCTGTCACAGGCAAGCGAGAGACGCCATGCGTGTCCACCTCCGGGTACACTTCAGGACCACTCCTTTTGACGAAGCTGCTCTGGCTTCCTCAGAGCTCTGGAAGACGTTTCCACTCCCCCCTTTCTGAAATTCTTTTCTGCGTTACTAGAAGAGCTGTTGCTCTTTCTTCATGCCTACCCAACTTGGCCCAAGTAGAGTTGGGGTGTAAGGTCCAGCTGATTTCCTCTGAGAATCAGCATTTTGGGGAGAGACCATTTAAAGACACCACCATATTCTAGCTGAGCATCCGGCATGATCTTTAAAGACTGGGTGTTCTCCTATGCACAACTTCACTCCCTCCAATCATGAGGCAACCAGGGAGCACATCCATACTTGGTCTGGAATTTCATTTGTGCAAAGTAGAAGATTTTGCTAATTATGTTTGCCTTGAGCTGCATAGCTAGGTTTGTTCTTTGTCACAGGATGAACTTAGAATCTGTTTGCTTGTTTGTGATTTGTTTAAACTAGAAAACAAGGTTCTAAAGAAAGCAAAGTGGCCCATGAGCTGACCAAGAGATCACAGGGAGTGAAATGTGTCCAGAATGTCAAGGCACAGATGAAAAGGCAGGCATTTCAGGCTGGGGACACAGTTTAGGAGAGAGCCAGTAGCCCCGGGTCCTGGGCTGTAGCCCTGGCCGAGTTTGACACCCTGCCTCGCACCTCCTGCCAGCAGGGCCAATGAGGACTGCAAAAGTCTAGCTTGCTGCAGAAGCACAGCTCCTTCATGGAGTACGCTGGCACAGGTAGCACTTGAGTCTGGATGTTTTAATCTTGGTCTTTCTGGAACAACACTTCGGTGGCCTACAAAAGAGGTGGGTGACGGCCGCTCACTCAACCACCATGTGCAAGCCCCTCCTGTACCCCACACCATGCTGGCGGTGCGTGACAGCATGCTGTGTGAGCAGGGTGGGCCCTGTTCCTGTGCCACTGAGCTAGCCCCCGCCATGTGGATGGCATGGCCAGCAGTGGTCCTGCTGACCCACAAGTAGGGTGAGGTCATACTGTGAAAAGCTTTGGGCGAGACTTCAGTACAAAGCAGCCAAACAAATGTTCCCTTCTCGCCCCCTTCCTTCCTTCTTGCTTTTTCTTCTGCTATTATTATTGCAACTGATAGTGGGTAGTGGTCATAAGTGATCACTCAGTGCACACCAAAGCTTGGTTTTATTGAAAGAAAATGAGTATTGATTTCTCATCAGAATTTAATACAGAAAATTTTGGATACCCACACATTCTCCTTCCTAGCCTCAAAAGACCCTATTTTCATGGACATTTGAATTGTCCTGTGAGGATTTAGGAAGGTGTTTCCTGTAACAATTGTCTGTGTGGCTGGGGAGATAGCTCAGAGGTCTAAGTACCTACCTGGCCAATGCAAGGCCTGGGGTTTGATCTCCAGTACCGGATGCTGTGCCAGTCCTGGAAGTGCCAGCTGGAAACTGGGCATGGTGCCACATTCCTGTAACTGCAGCACTGGAGAGGCTGAGACAGAAAGATCACTGTAAGTCTGAACTGCACAGTAAGACCCTGTACCAAATAAATAAGAAAAAAAGATTTAAAAAATGCATTGTCTGTGGGGGAGTGTGTATTTATTCACTTACTAAAACAAAGAAAAGCATTGTGTGTCGCACAACCTAGAGACTTGAAAACAACACTTTTTGATCTATTAGCTGGATTATTTTGAGAGAAGAAAATTGGGGCAAAAAATACACTCCACAACATTTGCATAAAAGGTGCATGATGGACTTCACACAGTCAGAAGATGGGTGGGAACACTCTGCTCGAGTCTCTTCCAGAGAGTTGTGAAGGTGCATTTGCAGATGACACCAAAATGACGGGCCCTCATGGTCCAGAGTCTCCGCGCCCGGGAGATAACCGTGGGCAGGCAATGAGTGAACAGCCACAAAGGCGAACTTAACATGAGGACCTCGGGAGACACTTGCGCGCCCCTTCCAGGCGCAGACCAGTGTGTGCAGTGGCCATCGCAGCTGTGGACCAGCAGACTAGGGAAGCCAGAGGAGCAACCCGCTCCCCTGCAGCCAGGCTGTCATCGCTCCAGCACAGTTCGTAGAGCAAAGCTTGGTGGAGGGAGGTGTTACTGTGGCTTGTGGCTCAGGAGGCGCCACTCATGGCCACATCGCAGTTTCGTTCTGGACCCTTGCTGAGGCAGAGCACTACGGGAGGGCAGGGCATGGAGGCCCAAAGATGCTCACCTCAGGGGGGCTGGAGGCAGAGACAAAGGAGACTAGCCAGAGAGGAAGGGATCAGGAGCCAGGCATATTCATCAAGATTTCGTGTCCTTGTCTCGTGTTCCAGACCCCAAGCCTTGTTTCTGTGGCCTTCCCATACTACCATCGAGTGACCATCCCCTCAGGGATGAGGTGACACTCTTCCCGATACCATCATGCCTCCAAAGCCTATCAGCAAGCAAGCCTTCAGCATGGTGGGCCTTTTCGGGGGCACTTCTGGAGCCAGTCTAGCAGGCCCGAATGCCAGGCACCTCCGTTTCATTCCAGAAGACCCCCTAAGCTGTCCCACTCCTTCAGAGAGTCACTGATGGACAAAAGAAGACACAGAATTGAAGGGCTCAGTAGTTGCAGAACGCTGGCTCCTGGCTCTCACGTGTGGTGGTGAAGGGTATCAGGAGAAGACGCCAGGAGCAAGTGACAAGGACCTGAAGAGGTGACCAGCAACCCGAAGATCACTGGCAGAGGCTGAAGATGAGAATGGACCAGGCATCCAGCAACTCCCCTGACAGTGCCGGGAGACACAGATCCTCCCAGCACCCTCCTCTTGTCATGCTGGCCGTGCTAAGCACTATTGGAAGCCTGCTTGCATTCTTGTGGGGCTGTACCTGACCGTGGGCTACACAGGCGCTCTAAGCTGGCGTGTCAGCAGCGGGAGCTGTACCACTTAACTAGTGGAGGCTCCTAGCAGAAGGCGGGCCAAATGAAAAATGGCCAGGATTACTGCTACTAGTTAAGAAATGAAAGAGACCACACACACACACACACACACACACACACTCACACTCACACACTCATACACACACACACACACACACACACACACACGCACTCAGTCACTGATGTGATTTCTGTTTATAGCGGGGAAACAAATTACATCTGTGGCCAGGCTGACTAGGTGCATTTTGTGGGTAAGTTAAAACTTACAGTGAGTGCAGATTCCATCTGGTTTATCTCTGCCAAGTCGATGCCTCGCATGAGAATGTCACTCATGTGACTAGATCAATATAAATGTGGAAACCCTTGTGTGAATCAGGCAGGAGAGAGGGGTAGCCGGACAGCCCCTTGCTGAGACGCAGCAGCTCCCGTCCTGCAGAAGGGCCTGAGCAGCCGATAGCACCCGGATGGCCTGCAAGAAGGAAAGCTGCAGCCTGCAAATGCGGGTGCTGGGAGGAGACTGGCTGGCAGACTGAAGCTGTCTGTCAGGAGGGCTGTCACCTATCAGAGATTTAAATAGGAGCCTTCTATATGATGTTGCACAACCTGCCGCCTCACAAGAGTCCCAGTGGGATGGAACGGGGCAGCTCAGAGGAGAAGCAGGCTGCGAGACGGAGGACAAGGCCCTGCTATTCTTCTCTGTGATGGATTCTATGCATCCTGCACTGACATGCTTGAACACACAGGAAGGGGGAGAAGACTCCTGCTTTTCAAGGGATGTGTCAGTCAGCGAGGAAAGTTAATCACAGCAGACCTAGGGACAGAGCAGCAGAGAAAGAGTGCTCCCCTGTTTGGATGATGCCTCGGGGGGGTGTGCCCCAGGGGATGCCACGTGTACACCCCAACTCTGACCCAACTTCCCTGCTTGGTGGCCACCTCTCCTCTGTACCCTTTAGAAAGTTGAACACTGTGGTTTAAGATCAATTATCCCCTTTGCAGAAAAAATGTAACTTCGAAGGCCCAAGACCATCTGAGCTGAGATATGCACGTAGTTTGCACAGCCACGAGCCTTGTAAGTATTCTCTGGACAGGCTGTCTCTGCCCTGACTCATGCATCTCCCAAGCAGGACACAGCCCTTCACTGACCCTTAAGTCGAAGGAAAGCCAGGGAGAGAACAATCAATACAGGCCCATCTGGCTGTGTGCAGTAGGTGCGCTCTCGGAATGCACATTGGAGATGTTTGGTGATGAGGGTTTTTTTTTAGAGGACTTAGGAGAGCTGGATATTTTAAAACATCTTGAGGAAGAACAAAGAATTCTGGTCTGATGGGATGAATCACTGTCTACACCCTAATTTATCTGTTGTATAAGCTTTGGACTTTGCATATCAAGTTTTCCTTTCTGTATAGACATTATCTACGCACTGCTGAGCAATGAAGGGAGTTGAAGCAGACAGGCTGCGGACATCCGTTTGTACCTAATCAGATTTTACTTATCCAGAAAGAAGCATCATTGTCGTAAGTGACGGGCTAATGTGTGTGACATGGTCGTGCATTTGTGCCGCCTGTGTCAGGTAGAGGTGATCATATTATCAAATATGGCAAGCTGCTAAAATTTCATATGGATTAATGTTGAGACAGTCATGACCAACTTGTGCTGCGGTGACAACTGTACCATCATATCTTGTGTAAGGCCACTGCAAGAAGGGAGCAGCAGTTTCTCACGGTTCGTTCCCTGCCTCTGTGAATCTGAGTCTGCTCACACCGTGTGTGCTGGCAATATGACAGTAGCACGGGGCAGGGGAAGGTGCTTGAAAAACTCGTGGGTTGTACGGATAGCTTTTTCTGTTGTTCTGGTGAATTCTGAGAGTGTCGCTCAGGGTTAGCCCAGGCTGGCGTGGTCAGTCACGAGAGGGCTGTGGATAGTCATCTTCAATGCCCAATGCTTCTCAGCCATAGCTGAGCCGGGCAGAGCAGAGCCCAGCCTGAAGCACCAGCCACTTGCAGCCACCAACCAAACCACCCGAGAGAAGTGGTCACAGCTGCCTCAGTAACCCACTTGTGAAAAATCCAAAAGGTTGATTGAAGACTGGGCTATTGGGGTGTCTTGTGACATGAGTGAAGAGTCGTGAGTTACGCTACTCTGTATGGGGAGAAGGGGCATTATCTCGGTGACTTTGTCAAGGCTGATTCTGCTTGGATAACAAGGCCATCTGACACAGCAGTTAAATGGTTATAAAGAGGACTTTTGAAACAATAATCAGTTTAAAAAAACCTTGCATAAGACAATATTCAAAATATACAGAGGTTTATTTAAACAGGGAATTTAGTCATATATATTCCCAAGCACAATACTGATAACACAAATGTGAGACTGTGTTCCAAAGAGGACAGACAACTTTGTAACTCTGGAGAACAACAGACAGAGTCTCAGAGTCAGCCTTTTCTACCTCAGCCTCCTCGCCTTGGTTCCACTTCAGACGTTTGCTCCTGCCAACCAGCCCTCATCTGAAGTGACAATGACGCATCTGGGGCACGTCGGTGGCCAGCACTCTGCAGCATTCCTCGGTGCTGATTTAAGTCCAATTCACACTGCTTCATCTATTTTCCTTTAAGAGTCATTGCTGCTAGTCCTCTGCCATTGCCTTCACAGTGTTCCTTGCCTTCCAGCTACTCCGGAGCATTTGCACATGTCCTGCTGCCCAGCCCTTGGGGTGTGGGAAGCAACACTGTCAGCTGCTGCCCCTCATCTGGGATGCATGGCCTCGGTCCATGTTGCTCACACGCTCCCTGGGCTACTCTGATTCTGAGCCACGCTCACCTCTGTGACCTGGTTGGGGGCCGCTTGCAACTTCCCAATTGCCACCATCTTCCTGCAGTCTCCTCTGCCTGAACTTGGATTCGGAGCCCTGGAATGTTAGGAGAGTCTGCACTGGCTGTGTGAGTGTCCACCTAGTTGGCCAGGTGTTGGCGGCTCTGACTGTGCCAGCCACAGTCACAGTGATGATACCAGCTAATGACCAACTCGGCCGTTTCTGGAAGAGCACCAGCCACGCAGATGGCTCCACTCCGCCCTCCGTCACTCTCGGATGCAACGATTTTTATCCCATCGTCACTCACCCGCTAGTCATCCAGTTCTGCATCATCCCCTTAGCCCATCAGGCTGGTTGTGTATTGTGCTGTCCTTGTGAATAAAAAGTCTAATTATGGTGCCAATAATTCTATTATGCTGGGTAAGTTTACACTTCCACCTAACTGGATCATGGAGTGCTATGATCAGAGATTATTCTGAGTATGTCTGGGAAGATTGTTCAAGATGATGTTGACATTTGAGTCAGTAGGCCGAATAAAACAGATGACATCACTAGCATGGGTGGGGCTTTGCTAATCAGCTAAGGACCTAAAAAGAACAAAAAGTCTGAGTAGGCGAGAACTCTGCACCAAGCACAATGGAGCAAGCCTGCAATCCCAACACTCAAAAATCTGTGGTAGAACGTAAAAAGGTTTGAGTAGAGCCTAGGCAATTTAGCAACTTAGCAAGACGATGTCTCAAAATCAAAGTTTCTTTATGTTAAAAACATTTAATTCCATGAAAAAAGATAAAACAAGATTTCATAACAAGATAATAGGAGAATAAAAATAAGTAATGCATTGCATATTATCTTTAAAGTGGTTACTCAGATTATAAGATAAAAGCATAAAACCTCTCCAACTGATATAAATACAATCCTTCTTTTTCTATGAAATAAGAGATATTAGTAGTGTAATTAACCTGCATTTTTTTCTCTCTTTTGCGTTCCTTCCTCTCCTCTTTCCGCTCTCCTAATTCCTTTTCAAGAATTTCTTTCCACTTCACAATATCTATTGGACATTTTAGGCTTTATTTATTCTTTCAGTTTCTTATACCATGGAGACAATATGATGTGTACACATGTGAGAAGGAGGAGAGGAGGAGGCGAGGAGGAAGGAAAGGAAAAGGGAGCGGAAGGGAGAATCCATCCGTGAACTGGGCATGGTTTCATTTCCTGGTCTTTGAGTCATACTGAAAAATGGGCTCTTGGCAGTCTTGAGGCTTCTGGCTTTTGACCTGGAACTAGCCATTGGTTCTCGTGGATCTCTAGAGTGCAGATACACGCACTCTAGGGGCCTTCTTAGCTGCTATTATCAAATGAGCCAATCTCTCTCTCTCTCTCTCTCTCTCTCTCTCTCTCTCTCTCTCTCTCTCTCTCTCTCTCTCTCACACACACACACACACACACACTCTATTGGTTCTATTTCAGACTAATGTATATTCTTTGGAAATTATTCATCCCAGAAAAACAGAAGATCCTTGTCTCCTTCTTTGCCTAACTCTGAACCTTCTCTTACAGGTGCAGCGGGAGCACCGCGGCTGTACCACCCATTCCTCGTCCAAATTGTGAGTTCAAATGATCAGGGTTGTAGGAAGAATTGTCAACTAATGTTCTAAAACTTCTCAGTGCTTTTATTTTTAATCGAAAACAAGTGCATTTTACTAAAATTTCACTTCAGGAACCTCAGCTTGGAAGGGTTCCTGTGTCATGCACTATTTAGTAGGCTGAAAAAGGGGAAGCGGAAGAGAACAGACTGGGAGAAACGCGGGGTGAGGGGTGGCGAGGTTCCTGCGGAGCAGAGCGCGCTCCCTGGATCCTGGTAGGTTGCTTGCTCGCAGGTGAGTGTGATGGGAGAAAGCCTCTGCAGAAACTGGACTCCCTGTGGGCATCGTCCACCTCTGCTCACGCCTGCCAGGACTTGGCACTGTGTGTGGGGGCTCACTGTGGATACTGTGGAGTGGCGGCTGCTAGTGCACGCCAGCATGCAGGGGAAAATGGTTCACTGGGAACCTCCGGGGGGCACTGCAGGAGCCAGGGGCAAGAGGCAGCCATCAGCAGAGAGGAGGCTACAGGCCCAGATCCGGGGCTGGGCTGGGGCTCGGCGGCAGCCATGAGCACCCTCTCCCTCACGTCCCGCTCACCTCCTGTGCCCTAGCAAAGGGCTTTGGCCCCCTCTGGCTGGTGAGCCTGCTCAGGTTTAAAAGTAGAGGCAAGTTTTCCAAAAGGAAAAGGGGAAAGAGATAAAAAAAAAAGTGCAGATTTCCCAGAGGTATTCTGTGAGCAGCAAGAATTTTCCAGCAGGTAACCGTGTTGTTACCCGAGGCTGGCTTGTTTCCCAAGTCGTAGACTGGTGGTGTGTTTGGTGATAAAGTAATTTCTGAGATCATGGGTGGCAGCGTTTATTTCCTGATGTGTGTTTTCTTGTGACAATCATGTCTTGTAACAAGTCAATAAGTGTTACATCAAGAAAAAAATGTGTGTGTACTTGGTGGGGGAAGGTTGAATATTTAAATTTGGAAAGCTTCAAATAAAAGACCCATGTAGACTGTTTCCTATAAGACAATTTAGAGTTCTTTAATATGCTACTGTGGAGTGCAGTGCTGGGAATCATTTGGCAAGACTTTCGTAAGAAGACCATACACACACATCGTCTATGACTTAAGAGTTTCACAAACCAGTCCTGTACTTTCTGTAAGTAATGGTTCCTGATAACTTATACTCTAATTTATTTAAAATATTCATTGAAACACAGTTAAGTTCATGACCTATTAATTGTTTTTTTCTCTTGCAGTTAGAAAAGTCCTGGGTAGTACAAGTCTGTACAATGTGACATACTAGTTGATATTTCTGATGTAGTTAATCATGAAATCCTTTCTCATGGAAACAGCACCTGACAGGACTGAGGACTGTGGATAATGCTTTTGGAAATGTCAAGATAGTCCATTTCTTTCCTTTCATAGTTTAGGATATGAAGATCAAAAGCAGGAGGCAACTTATCCAAATCAAAGTTTGGGTCAGAGCTGGACCTCAAACTAAGGAGATCTGACCTCTAAGCTGTTTTGCTTTGTTTATACAATAATATCAAATTAGGTGGTTTCATGTTAGAAGCTAAGTGACATGACTCAGTGCAAAACTCAGGGGCACCAAGAAAGATGGCAAGGTGGCTGTCATCATAGTGTCAAGTCAGTCCAGGGATAGGGGTCAGACAGAGGAAGGCCATGGAGGGAACCTCGCCCAGGTGACTAAGACCTCATCTCCCCCTCTAGAGATGCAGAGACAGGAACAGACAGATGCCTGGAGCAGGACTGGGCTGTGATCCAAGCTTAAATAAAGCCACCATCAGAGGACGTGGGACAGCAGGGAAAAGAGTCAAATAAGCATGTTTTAGAGAGTTGGGAAGACTCTGGTAGAGAATGGGATTGTAGTAAGCCTTGGAGGATCAGCCAGCATTTCCATCAATGTGAAAAGGAATACATAACTGAGAAATGAATCAGAGTGTTTCCCAGGAAGAGAAATTGTGCACTAAGGTAAGGAAGGAGTTCATGAAGGTTACTTAGGAAACAAAACCACTAGAGCAGCTGACGTAGTGGGAGGTAAAGCCAGAAAGGTAGGTGGAGCTGTTACCTGGGAACAGAACGCCAGGCTGCTTTCTGGTTTTGTTTTAGGAAATGTGGAATCACAAAACATGGGTCATTTTGTGAACAATATTTCTAATGAGACTTTTATAATGAGGCAAAGCTGCAAGGCAAAGAAACAAAAGACAGGAATTAATTTGAGCAATAGTAAAAACAAGGGGTAGTAAGAACCTAAGCCAACTTAGAGCTCTCTTCAGAAGCTGGGAGTTCGACGCTAGTGATACACTCCAGTTTTGTCATGGGATTTTGCGGCGATCTGAAAGGTAAGATGACAACAATGAGTTAAGACAACCCTAACACTCAAGTAAATGGAAAGCTGATAATAATCAGGATCTTAGGGATGCAGCTTTGAGAGGAAGATGATGGTATCCTTGAGGAGATGGATCAATGAATTTCAAGCCAAGAGATACTATCTGTAGCTTTCAGAAAATCAGAAAACAACTGTGATCCACAATCCTTTCTGGGTGGAAAATTGCCCCTTGGTTAATCTCTTTATACCATGGATTTAGAACTCATGAATAATCCTTTTTCTGTGCTTATGTTTAAATAGCTTCAGAAGAAAATTTTTCTGTTGTTTTGCTCATAGAATCCTTTGCTCTGAAGTTGTGCAGCACAACTATTTCCATGGGTGGCCAGAGTCAGCGGAGGCTTCGTGTATGTGGGAAAGCATTTTGGCATTTTGCATGTTTCCCAGCACCATGGGCTAGTGATGATAATAGAATGTGAATAGTAATGAACAGGAAACCTACCGGATTTGGCAAGAAAATCTGTGACACTAAGGTGGAAAGTTTATGACCGGTTGTCAGAGGTAAGTTTTCAAGATAGACAAGGAGACATGATGGAGGACTGTGATGTTAAGAGGCCCATCACTGAATGAATGCTAAAGGAAATGTTGACTGTATACACCATGGAATATTATCCAGCCATAATGAAGAAGGGTCCCTTCGCATTTACAACAAAATGGATAAACCTGGAGGCCGTTATATTAGGTGAAGTAAGTCAGATACAGATAAACTAACATCAATGTTCTTATTAATATGTGGCTCATTAAAAAGCCAGTCTGAGTGTATAGAAGATTTATAGAGGTTTTCAAGAGTGGGTGAGGGAGTAGGATTTTCTGCCGAGTTCCAGGAGCCCCCAGACCCAGTCCTAGCCCAGGTCCGGTGAGTGTGCGGAGAGTTTCCTGCTACTGTGTGCCGGCGGGACCAGTCCCAGCCCAGGCGCAGCGTGGGCCGGAACCTCTCCCAGCCCCTCGGGCCCCCCCCCACCACTCCGCAGTGCCTCCCCCACCCCGCCCGCCTAGTAGGATTTTCTGCCGAGTTCCTGGAGCCCCCAGACCCAGTCCTAGCCCAGGTCCAGTGAGTGTGCGGAGAGTTTCCTGCTACCCTGCG
>NW_004524758.1:697939-732379 GCF_000260255.1 Octodon degus
GGATGGAGGTGAGATATGGGTACACAAGAGTACAGGGACGAACAGGTTCTAGTGTTCTTTATAACAGGAAAATGGTTGTAATTCACAATAACCTTAATAATTAATAATAACCTTAATAATTCACATTATCATTATACAATAATAATAATGCATATTTTATGAATTATTGGAACACAGAGGATTTTCTAAGGCCTCAAGCACAGTATAATCCTGAGGAAGCAGAAATTCTCTAATTTGAACTCTGTATATTTCACATGTGCACTGACTACCATACTGCACTTCATAACCATGCGCGATTATTGTGTGTTCATCCCAAATTAAAAATACTTAAGAAGGTAGAAATATTCCCTACTTTGGCTTTATCGTTACGTACTGTTGCATGTATTGAGTTCTCACACTGTGTACCCCTTGTAGCCCTTGTATATTGTATCATTTATCTTTTGTGCAATGAAAATAATAGTAAAAGCATAACAAATGAACCCTAAGTAGGAAGGTGTTAATAATGACATAGAGTGCTGGTACCTTTTTGTTCTGTCTCTTCAATTTTAATGTAAATGTATAAATTATCTTCAAGAAGGTTATTCCAAAAGTAATATATATATATATATATATATATATATAGAGAGAGAGAGAGAGAGAGAGAGAGAGGCTGAAATTTCTTTCTTTCTTTCTTTCTTTCTTTCTTTCTTTCTTTCTTTCTTTCTTTCTTTCTTTCTTTCTTTCTTTCTTTCTTTCTTTCTTTCTTTCTTTCTTTCTTAGAACCAAGGATTGAACTCAGACCCTTGCATTTGCCAGGAAGTGCTTATTCTACTGAGCCATCTCCCTGGCCCATGAAATTTTTCTTGGGGGACTTTAAATTATAGAGTTTTACAAAGCTATCTAAGCATAAAAATTCATGCTGATTTTAAACTGAGAAGACATTCCAGCCAAAGAGGCCTCTAAAATTATAGAAATGTAGGAGTTGAAGAGCAGTATAGCTAGTATGATGAAACTAAAATTTTCCTTGTCAAAAGTATGAAAACTTCCACTGAGAAATATATTAACTTACTCTTTTCAGTCCAGTCAATGCCTTTAGCATTGTGGGTACTGTCAGTCACATTTTTCTTTTTGAAATTATACCTAAAAGTAAAATGTTAATTGGAATATTATATATACATAAAAAAGCACAAATCAAAAGTGGACACCTAAATTTAGTTTTTATGACGTCAAAGTGTTCATGAAATGACCACCCAAAATGTAGTGCAATCTCGCCCCAGCAGGACTCCCCTCCTCCCCTCCACGTGTGTCTGCCGTCTCTGGTGTAACTTCTGGCTCTAGAACTATCGTGGCTTGGCTTGTGTGGACACCAATGCAAATGTGAAGCCACATGCTGTGTACTTTTTGCATCTACATTTTAGTGCTTAACTGTTTGCTAGCATGATTCCTCCTTGCTTCACCTATTTATTCATGCACACTGTAGCGTACCACTTCCCACTCCATATCCCTCCATACTGGGTTGCAGACACCCATTGCATACGTTTCTCATGTAAATATGTACTTTACATAATGGTAGCTGGCTGTGTAGGGAATACAGGGAGCAATTTGTGTGTTCCCCTCCCTGATACAACCACTGGCAAGGTCTGCACACGAGTGTGTCAAAGTATAAATGGGTGGGGTTTCCCACAGTATAAGCTGCATTACTTTTTTGAGTATTTATAACTTTTTAATTAAATTTAATTTTCTTACAGAATTAGTTCACTTTAGTGTCGTGTGGAAATCTGCCTTTACAACTTTGGGAGGAAGCTGAAAGTGAACCACGAGGTTAATGAACTACTGATGATGACTTGGAACCGTAAGCCAAGGCAGTTAGCAAGAATGATAGAAAGAAAGTACTGGGTAAAGGTCTTAACTCAGATGAAGAAGAAAACAGTAGTGCAAATGAATATTTGACTAGTTGACATGCTATAAAATGGTACTACGCAGCTCAGCAATCAGCCTCCGAGCTAGGTCAGGGAATGTTGCAGGGTTCTTGCTACGCGTGAAACCTTTTGGATGCAATGCCAACTCTGATTCAGGTTGCACTCTCTTAGACAATGTGCTACAAGATGCTTTGAAATACACGAACAGTGAAATAGAAGAAAACGTTCTGTATGTATCAATGGCAGTACTCAAAAATACATTTATCATAATACCTCACTAGCTGAACTAAAAGTTTCCAGAGCAGGACTTTATTATTCTAATCCTCAGAATCTCAGTGATTTAAGGAGAAGAGACAGGTGTGTGGCACTGAGATTATTAGAACAATAATGACACTCAGGAGATTTTATTTCCTTCAAAATTGCTTACATTTTGATGACAAAAGGACCTGCTAAGAAAGAAAAAAAAGTCCAACAATTTTGTTGGTATTTGCTCATTTTTGAAAGCTTTACTTCCAACTGTGAAGCAATTTCTACACTGTCCGAATGCATGACGATTGGCAATTGATGACTAGCATCATTTGGTGATTGCTGAAGCTTTTGGCAATACATGAGAAAGAAACTTTCCAAATACGGTATAAAATATATATCCTGGTAGATATGAAGACATGTTCACCTTGATGTTAGATATTTATCCTGGAACTCAATCAGCAGGTCAGTTTGCAGGCAGTAATGAACTGCATAACCCAGTGACTTGTTGCACTGTTTCAAAAAGTAACCCAATATCACATTCAACAGTTGGTTCACTGGTCATCCATTGGCGCTATGTCTGACAAAAGAACACTAGTTAACCAGCACAGGAACTATTGGCAGGAACAAAGCAGAGATTTCCAAAACCTACTGCAGGTTCACAATACAAAATATATAATATAAACTTCAGATTTGAGAAAAAAATAGCATCGAGCTCCCATATGGCCAAGAAAAGCAAAGTAGTGTCGATGCTATCCACATCACATCATGATGATAAAGTCAATAATAAGGCTTGACATGGTAGTGCACACGTGTAATTCTAGTACTTGGGAGACTGAGGCAGGAGGATCCTGTAAGTACAGGGTCAGCCTATACTACAAAGTGAGTTCAAGGCCAGCCTGGAATACATACTTGTGTCAAAACAAAAAAAAATTGATATTGAATCCTCATCACAAATGAAGTCAGAAATAGTCACATTTTATAACAAAAAAGAGACAGAGAACATATTCTTGATGAGTTTTGAGAAACTATAATGCCACTTGAAACACAAAGCATTGGCTGATGGCTGTGCTCTACTCAATCCTGCCCATGTCAGGCATAATTGCTTCACAGTTTGCAAAGAAAATGACAGGCACAAAATATCACAGAGTTTTCTTAGAGGCTTAGGACTGGAATTGATAAATGATCAATTATGGCAGAGGAAAAATAGCACGGATCTAGCCAAAGAACTCAAAAATATCTGCAGCAGACTGGTGAACAGACAGGTGCGACATCACTAGGACCTTGTAAGAAAATACGGACACCAGCAAAGCATCAAATATAACCCAGAAGGGAAAACGTGACAGCAAAACGTATGTGCTACCAAAGTAAGCAACACGTGTGTGTGAAGCATGCTGTTTCCATGTGTGAAGTCTGCCTTAGGTATGATAGCCGAGAAACACGGCTTTTGGTGATAGAACTTTATCTGTCTTTATTGTGGCTCACATAAGAATTTATTCACTTTATGATTCAGTGAGCAAACCGTTGATGTAGACAATGTTGGTGTTTACCCTAAACAATCGCTCCATGTTTGATACTTTATTTCATTGCTATTCTATTTTCCTTCTACATGGACACTGTATAGGGTGCTCCCAGCAGAAAGGAAGACAGGTGACAAGAACAGCCTGCCAAACAGGAAAGGAAAACGGAGCCCATGTGCTGTCGGCATAGCGGGATGCTTGTGGTGCATGCTGCTGTCGTGTGTGACTGCCTTCGGCGTGATAACCGAAGTAAAATTACTTCTGTGGCAGAATTTCATTTGTATTTTCATTGTAATTCACACAGGAATTTATTTATTTATTTATTTATTTATTTATTTAATGTGTTTGGTACAGGGTCTCACTAGGCAGCTCAGACTCGCACTGATCCTTCTGTCTCAGCCTCCCCAGCACTGGGATTACAGGAGTGCAGCACCACAGCAAGTCTCTGCAGCCGGCTCAGTGCACCCAGGGGTGGGGCCGGTGGGTGCTGGGGATCCAACCCCACTCCCTGTGCTTGTCTAAGCAGGTGCTTAGTCCACTGAGCTATCTTGGCCAGCCCCTCACATAGGAATTTATTTCTGCTCTTATTTTTTTAGATCACGGAAGCAGGTAACCAGTTGATTTTTTTTTAATTATTTATTATTTATTTGAGGGGACAGCTCAGTCCACCAGGGGGCAGGGCTGGCTGGCATGTGGTGCTAGGGGATTGAACCGCCGTCCCTATGCTTTGCTAAGCTTGTTCTAAGTAGGTGCTTTAGACCACTGAGCCATCTCACCAGCCCAACCAGTTGATGTTGAAAACGTTGATATTTATTCTACACATTCATTACATACTAGAAAGTTAATATTTTATTCTATTAATATTTAACTTTCCTGTTAAGTGCATCTTGTTTAATATAATGAAACTCATAAATTTAAAAATTAATAATTTATCAACATAAATACTCCTAAAAAGTAAACATGGGTAGTACACACTTTTAAATCACACCTTTTCTAAAAATTTTCCATGCTGTGCCCAGGGTGCATTTAGTGTTAACAGATTCTTGGGTTATTTCCATTTCATGTTCTGTTTGTGTTGTTGTGAAAGTTCTCACACAAGGTGTCAGGTGCACATTTACATGCAGGTGTGCTGGACATTTAGCTGCAAGTGGGAGTTCTGGGTCGTCTGTTTCTCTTCAGTAAGTAACACACAGCAGTTTTCCAGAGTGGTTGTAGCCACCTACGTGCCTGTGACTCGTGTGAAGTAGTTCCAGTTGCTCCGTCACTAGCATGCACGCTGATCTCTGTGCTGTGACATGTGTGGTAATTTTTCACTATTTTTAAACTCATTGCTCCTTGCTGGCCAGTGAGCCTGCACATTTTCTGTATGACTACTCTTGTGTGTCTCATGACGTCTCATTTTACAGTGCTCAGATCTTTCTGATGTCTTGTCTTTTACTGCTGATTTAAAAGTCTTATTTGTATATCTGGATATAGTCCTCTACCTGTCCTTGTGATTGTATATATTGCAAATAACCCATCTGCACTGTGACTACAGTGTTTCCTAGGTGTGAAAACAGAAATTATTAATATTTTTTTCTAGCCGAGTGTTATTTTTATCCTTATTAACAATCTGCTTAAATTAAGATATTGTGTTTTCAAAAATCTTCTACAAGATATATATTTTAGTTCTTTTACATTAAGACTAAAATCCTTGTAAAAATTACTTCTATATATGGTATAAGGTATAAATTTCCGTTTTTCTTTTTTACTTTTTTTAATTAATTAATTTGGTACAGGGTCTCGCCTCGCAGCTCAGACTCCTAGTGATCCTCCTGTCTCAGCCTTCCTAGTGTTGAGATTTCAGGCATGTACCACCATGCCCAGTTCTGGTGGCCAGCAAAACCCCCCTGGGGCGAGCATGACAGTGGGTAGCAGGGATCAAACTCGGGTCTTTGTGCTTGCCAGACAGGCATTTGGACTGCTGAGCTATCTCCCTAGTCCTGTTTTTTTCCATTATTGCTGTTAAATCCAGCTTGTACCATGTGCTGACAACATCCTTATTTTCTTTCTTTATCACCTTTTAAATAAATCAAGTAATGTTCTATTTTGGGTATACTCATATGCTCTTTATCCAATTCCTGTCCATGCTACACTTCCTTAATTAGGTAGCTTTATAGCACGTTATAATGTCTAGAAATTGAAGCTCTCCCATCATGTTTGTTCCTTCATTTTTGTTAATGATGATTTGTATGTTTTCTTTGTAAAAATATTGTACACTTGTGTTAAATTTATTTCTCAGTGTTTGATATTTTACAAAGGTGTAAATGGCTTTTTGTAATTTTTTTAATCTCACTGTTTGTAGTTGTATGTAGAAATATAATTACTTTTTGAATAATTAACTGTGTTTAATACTATTCCCACTTATTAATTATAATATTTACTTTGTGTAAATCATTTCGAGCTTCTATGCTCACCGTTACGCTATCAATCAATAATGATGGTTGTATTTCTTCCCCTTCCGTTATGATGCCCCCCTTTGTTGACTTACAGCACCAGCTGTGACCTCTATTATGGTGTTAGAGAATGGACAACAGTGGTAAATGAGTATCTCCTCTCTTACTTGGCCTTAGAGGGAAGTTTTCAAATTCCATTAAGAGCTGTTTCTATTTTTTATTTGATAATTGTTATCAGAGTAAGAAAGCTCTCTTCTATTTCTGGTTTGGTAAGAGTTTCATTTTGTTTAAAAAGTTGAATATTTCACATCTAATTGAATGATACTGAAACACCTCCTTTAGTCTAAAAATAGGCTAAATAATTTTGTTTTAGATATTTAAAATTGTGATTTTGAGAAAGATAGCATATACTTTTGTTTGGTGATTTGTGATTCATGCTTTGATCAAAAAAAGTTTGTTGGCTTCATGAAACTTAAGTGCAAAGTATCGTGAGAGCTGCTACTTGGCTCATAAGTTTGGGGAGTTTTTTTTTCAACTCAGATATTTCTGTTGCTATCTTTATAGACTGACCTACCCAACAAAATTCTAAATCTCATCATTTATTTTCTGGAGTGTATGAATTATATATATTTTCAGTGCATTTCTGAAATCCCCAATGTGCATCAGATCTGTTTTCTATTTTCCTTTTTTTTTAAATCTTGATTTTCGTTAACTATGTCTGCTACTTTTTCTTAAACTACTGGAGAAGCCTTGGGTGAAGCTATCTGTTCATGTACAGGAGTTCACTTTACTCTTTGGAAGCCCGTAGCCCGAAAAGGGCCAACCCACCCAACGCTAGAAGGAGTCAACACAAGTCGAACTTCTGGCTGGTCCTTTTCATTCTGAGGGTCCAGGCATTTAAGGTGCTGGGAAGTGAAATACAGAAGAGAATGACAAGCATATTTATTAGATGAATTGATGAATGAATGTTGGCAAAAGAGGGAAAGGTCAGGCTGATGGACAGCTCCAGAAAGGAAACATTTCCATGCAATGCATAAAATTCAAGAAATAAAGCAGGAAGAGGGACCATAAAGGGCAAAAGGTGTGTTCTGACACTGCTGACAGCGAAGCTAGTCTTGGAGGACTTGGGAAGGAGAAGGAGGAAAGTTGCAGGCAGGACGTGAGGAACACTAGTAGCTCTTCTTTGGGGGCAGTGTTGTTTGATAATGGACACTCCCAGTGCAGACTTAGGGTTAAGAATGTGGGTTATAGATGAGAGGTATGGGTGGTAGAAAGGGAAGAAGTCAAGCTCCCTCCAGCCTACAGGTTACAAGAATGCAAGTTTTATAAGATTACATGGAGGGCTGGCCAAATGCCTCAGCTGATTAAAGTACCTGCAATCAGGTGCAGGGGCCAGGGTCTGATCCCCGGGCCTGCCGTGCCAGCCCCACCCCAGAGGCATGCTGAGGCTGAGACAGCAATTGAGACTGGGCGTGGTGGCATGAGCCTGTAATCCCAGCTCTTGGGAGGCTGTAACCAGGAGAATCACTATGAGTCTGATCTAGTAGTGAGACCCTGAACACCCTGTAGACCCTTCCCTAAAATTAAAAAAAAAATACATAGGGATGCTACTGTGTAGAGTGGCACTTTTTTATATGGCAAGAGAAATTTTGATTAAATAGGAACAAGAACTAGAATTTTAAAATTCTACCTTTTGAAGAGTCCAGGTATGACTTCAGTTTAAAGAGATTTTGAATGAGCAAGCAGAAGAAATTTGTTCATTTTCTGACTGCAAGAGGGCTATCTTTTCTGCTCACCTTTCTAAATTCCTCATAATTCCAGGACCACTAAGCATGGTAATAAGAAAAACAGCATTTAATGAGAGAAAACACCTTTATCAGCTCTTTAATTCTCCTCTGTCTGCTCAGAGCCATTTTTAAGATATTGATTGATCCACACTCCTGGTCACTTAAATCGTTCTTATGTTTGTCCTACAGCCTATCTCTACACGGGTAAAAGACTTAATTTGGTACCAGAGCAGTCACCTGAGCTGCCAAGCTCACCCACACGGCACTGCTCTGCTTAGAATCCACGGCACCTGGAATGTTAGTGAATCAGATAAACCTACTTTGGGAATTGATGATTTCCAGTTGTGGTCTGTATATTCCTTAAGAGAAATAGCCTAGAGAGCTGCAGTGACAGCTCAGACCTGATCGCTTTCTTTCTGGGAGACGATACAGTAGGAATTCAACAACATGTGGTTTCTGCTGAGTTTCTAACATGAATTACTTCACCATGTTCCAGGAGGCCTTTAGCATCCTAGAGAATGTAATAGATGTTTCTAATTCTCATGTGAATATTGAGCAAACATCAAGGAAAGATGTTTTACAATCTGACACCAATGCAGAGGGTCATTAGCATTGTTATTAGAGACAATCAAGATGATTTAGCCAAGACCTGTGACAAGGGTACCCACCTGTCTGTGAATAAAAGGTGACTGTTTATTACCCAGGCTATTAATTAGACTAAGGATAGGCATGGGATGGAGCATCTACTCCAAGCACATCTTCATGCTGGAAACAGAAGTTCAGAGGTGGCCACAACTGCAGCGCATGGGGACACTCAGCTGCCAGTTCGGGCTGCGGCTGCAGGAACCGCACATGGGGTGGGCTGTTCTGCTCTCAAAAGGTGGACTGCACCTTTTCCAAGAACGCTACGTAGGGCAGATCGTAGGAGCCACTTCCACTGTTTCTAACAGTGTGATGCCTCCTTACCACCATCTGGGGGGATCTGCAGCTCACAGAGCTTTTGCTGTTGTGTGTTTTACTAAGGCCACTACTGAGTTAGGTCCGCTTAATTACCGGGTGGTATGTGAACTAATTATTTCACTTAAAAGACAAATAACACTCATGTGGGAGAACATGGAACAACTAACAACTTTCAGAACAAATCAGACATTACTAAAGTGATTGATAAATGGTCAAGGAAAACATACTCACTCTAAATTCTGTATTGTCTTCCTTAATTATCTTGTGACAGACACATTTACCGATCTCTCCAAGTCTGTTCCCAGCTGGACTTTAGAAATACCTATTTATGGCCCTGGGACATCTTAGCAAGCTCCCACTGTCCCAGGTCTGCCCCCCACATGTCTCGTTCAGAGTTGGGATGCTCTGAGTCAATGGCTTTGTCTCTTTTTCTTAACCCTTGAACAGGTTTTCTATTCCTAGTGCTGCTCATTCCTGAGCCTGTCTTCCAATGTTTTGGTCCTCAATGATTTCACGTATCAGCCACTATAACATCCACACTAATACTTTTCGAATTCTATGTCTGATGCATGTCTGAATGCTTCAGGTGCATTGTTTTTGTGTTTTTTGTTTGCTTTTTGTATTTTTTCAGGAAAGGTCTACAGCACAGGGTGTTCAGGGTCTCACTACTAGATCAGACTCATAATGATTCACCTACGTACAGTCTCCCAAGAGCTGGGATTGCAGTCATGCACCACCACGCCCAGTCTCAACTGCCACCTCCGTGTGGCCCGGGGGCGGGGTGGAACAGCAGGCCTCAGGGTCAAAGCCCTAGCTCCTGGGCCTGCTCGCAGGCTCTTTAATCTGCTGAGCTATTTGGCCGGCACTTTTTGCATTCCTCATTTTAATACCCTCAGTAATTCGATTTCTAGTGAAATCTAGTGAACATTATGAAATCATAATCTTCCAGGTGAAGATTATGAGGCTTAGGGAGGCGGCAGGACAGGCTGAATCTATAATAGCAAATGGTGCGGTAGGGCTAGAGACTCCCCTAGATTTTTCTCTGATTGCCCTGAGCGCCATGAGGCTACGGTAAGGAGAACGCAGATGTGTCTGAAATCGTCCATGCAAGATGTGGGCTGTAGCGCGGACTCTGCCTCTGGGATCTGGAATGGGGTAATGAGTCTGTGTTTCTGACAAACTCATGCGGAATTAGCTGGTCCTGGATCGATTGCGTGGCCGAGGCCTCTATGGAGTTCTTTCTTTCTGAAGGTGGGATGAAAGGATGGCGCGTATGACAACCTGCTTCACATCACCTACGATCCCAAATTTTCCCCTTCAAACCATTCTACTGCATTTTCTGAATCCCAAAGGGGAAATAAATGCAACCTCTTTTCTTTCTGCTTCCATCTCACCGCACTGCCCCCATGGGTGTGCCGCGAAGGCTTTCTCTCTCGAGGGTCTAGTGCAGGTGTTGCCCCTGTTTTCAGCAAACACCCTGGCAGGTGAGTTGCTTTTGGGCAGGCGCAGAACTTTTGATCTTCTTAGAAAACCACTCTATTGTTTGCTTCAAAAATGCCCTGAGGCTGCCAGTTTCCCCAGTTGAGGCTTTAAACAGATGATGGCCATTTATCTATTTTCAGTCCTTTCAAATTCCTCCTCATTCTTGTGATTTGGGACAGGGGAGAGGGCACCACCTGAATGGCCGCTACCCACCATTCATTATCCAATAGATCTCTATTAAGCCAAAGAATTTTTCCCCCAATTGTTTCTTTCCTTCTAGGGATAAAGACCTTTTTTCACCCATTATGCCTCTGATCATTTTGCTGCCCTTTTCTGAAACTTCACTTTGTTGGCTGCGCTTTCTTTGAGGCTGAGATGATCAAAGCTGTTCTAAGCATGCCGGCAATTTTTACAATAAATAGCATTTTCTGGGTTATTTTTCGTTCCCATTTTAATGCAGCTCACTCACCTTGCTTGTTCTTTAAACTGTCCCCGTGCATTTTCTGTGGCTTTGTGTCAGACTGAAAAGTCACTTCAGATTATATCAGAGTGCTTGCCCCATCCCAAATTCACCTTAGCTTGAGCTTGCAATTGCAGAGATTCAGTAAACTGCATTCTTTATAATAGTGGCTTTTTCTCCTCCTCTATTTTTCTTTTATTTTGTTTTTGCTGTTATTATTTATTTATTTATTTATTTATTTGGCACAGGGTCTCACTACACAGCTCAGCCTCACAGTGATCCTCCTGTTTGCAGCCTCCCCAGTGCTGGGTGGTGGGCCACCATGCCCAGACTTCATCCCAGATTCAGCATGCCCAGGGGTGGGACTGGTGCAGCCTGCAGTCCTGGGGATCAAACCCCACTCCTTGAGCTATCTCACCAGTCCTTGTTGTTGTTGTTTTTTGTTGTTGTTGTTGTTTAGTTGTTTGTTTGTGTTTATATTTAGTACAGGGTCTGCAAGGTCTCACTACACAGATTGCACTCCTAGTGATCTTCCTGTTCACGGCTTCCCAAGCGCTGGCATTAGAGGTGCGTGTCACCACGCCCAGTCTCAGTCTCTACCTCAGCACATCCCGGGGTGGGGGCCAGCATGGCATGCTGGGGAGAGAATTACTATTGTTTTAATGTGGAGTCTCTTGAGAGCGCAATGGTCTAGTAAGCCCAGCAGTCGATTTGAGTAGATGGGACATTTAAGGCGTTACGAGCTTCATCCGGGCGGGGGGCTGCCCTTAGCCAGCCAGGATCACTTCTGCCTTCTGGCGTGGCCAAGAGGGCCACCACTGTCCTTCCAGTTCCAGATGTCAGTTTTTCTAGTTTTCCAATTTTGTTTTCCTACTACAACCGGTTGCTACGTAAGAAGCAATTTCTCCCACCTACCACGTTGGAGGGAACGTGAACTAGTACAGCCACTAAGGAAATCAGCACAGAGATGCCTCAGCAAAGTAAGGCTGGCAGTTCCCCTCAGCCCCGCCATTCCCCTGCAGGTATCTTCCTGGGTTAAAACCATCGTATGACCGCGAGGGAGGTATGCCCATATTCACAGTAGCACAACTCAGAGCAGCTGAACCTTGGAAGCAGCCTGCGTGTCCACCAACCCATGAATGACAAAGAAAACGTGGTTTGTACAAAATAGAGTATTACTCTGCCACAAAAAATAAACTTAAGTCATTTTTAGGAAAATGGATGCTTCTTGGGGTCATAATGTTAAGTGAAATCAATCAGGCAAATAACCTTACATGGTTTCTCTTATAGGAGAAACACACACTATGAAGAACAAAATAAAAGGTAAATACTAGGAAGTAAAGAGATAGATGTTCCTCAGATGGAAAGAGCATAAAGAGGTGAACATTTGGAATGAATCAGCAATCCTTTTCTGGCTATGGAACAAGCAGCACATTAAATGTTTGTATGAAGTAACTGGCCTGAAGGGAAGGGGAGGGAAGGGGAATGCACATAGACTTAAAATGTGTAAAGTCATGTACCGACTCCACACAAGTACTGTAAGTGCTGTGTACTGCCATATGGACTCATAAGATTCCTACTGATGACTGAAATTTAATGAACTCTTACTATTTGCCAGGTACATTTGAAGAACTTTGAGTGTGTCGAAGTTCTCCCTACTACTCATAGGTAGGTCCAGTTGTTGCAGGAGAGAAGCTAGGGCTGAGGGCCCCAAGGGGCAGGTCATACTCACACAGGTACTAAGTGGAAGATGCAGGACTGAACTTAATCTTCCTGGTCCCAAAGCCTGAACATTTGGAACCAATCACCAATTCCTTTCTGGCTATGGAACAAGCAGTGCATTAAGTGTTTGCATGCAGTAACTGGCCTTCAGTCCTAATTGTATGCCCCTGTGGTGAACACACCAGGCTTCTATCATTCATTCAAAGCAAAGTATGTGTCAATCTTTCATGGAGACATCATTGATGAAAATGAAGGGGAAGGTCGAAGCTCAAGAACTCCAGATGCAAATCACAGGGCCGTGCCATGCTGGTCACGCTCGGCACTGATGTGTTCACCTCTTCAAGCTTATTCATCAGATGTGGAGAACCGCAAGGGTGGGATTGTATTTTATCCATCCAAGAGTCAGATGGAGAGGTCCCCAAGGAAGGTACACATGTGTGCTTTAATGGTTCCAGGATTAATTCAATGCCATGTAGGAGATGGAAGATGGCTGCATGTGGCGTCCTGGCTGTGGGGCTCCTTACTGGGCACTCTCATCTGTGGCCTCTAAATTCTTTCTCTTTTCTGTGTGCTTAAAGTAATTAGTTCCTCTGCTTGTGGCCAGGAAATTCCACAGCTTCTTCCAGTCAAATATTGTGTGTTTTGAGGGTGAAAGGCAGATTGTGGCTCTTGTAACTGTTGACTGTCTCAAGCTGAAGGCAGAGCTCACGGCCCGGGAGCGCCTCTCCTCCCACAGTCATGAGAAGGCCCCTACTTGGTGAAGAAGGGAAATCTATGCCATGGACTTTATTTCCAGTGATCCGCTAGCTTGGTCTAGGAGAGATCCCTTCACATGGGAGAAGGCATATGTGAAGGGATCTCTCCCGAAGGCTTCTATCCTGAAGCTCTTAGGGGTGAAAAGGAAGATGTGTAGTCACCTGGCATTCACTGAGACCAAGTAGCTGAGCAATAGCTTATGAATGAAAAATGTCTGGGACTCACAGATTCAGTGGTTGGCTGCGTTGTTGCTATGGCTGAGGGGAGGTGAAGCATCATGGCAGAGAGGGATTGGCAGCTGGGAGCAGAGGAGAAGGGCCTGGGCTAGGTAGCTTCTGCCCCTGTGATCCACTCCATGCAGCCCCACCTTCCATTGCCATCACTTCCCCACCAATCCAGAATTTGTCCATGCAGTCACTCACTTTGATGAAATCCTAGCCCTGTGCTCACACTTCCCCAGAAGCCCATCAGCTGGTTTCCAAGCCTTTAGCAAACAGTTCCGCTCCAGACCATAACAGGAGGCAGCTGAGCCAGGCACTCATCCTAAGCTCATGGTGGGTTTATCCAGACACCCCTGTCACACCCCACCGTGGTGCTGGGCACTTGCAGAGGGCAGTGCTTAGTTAGACGGCCTGTCAGCAGGGACGCTGCGCAGCTATGGCACCAAACACAGGCCTGAAGGGAACAATCACTGCAGTAAGCGCTGTGCTCCCTCCCTGCTGTGCCTTTAATTTTCTCTCCTGTCTCTGTTTTATCATCACAGTGTACTCTGAGCCGAGACAGAGGATGTTTCCTGCTAGTGTGCAGAAGGTTAGATCGGGTTAAGAAAGGCTTGCTTAGGCTGGGCACAAACTAAGGGCCAGCTTTGGCTCAGGGTCAACTGACCAGAGTAGAATAGTCTGTGTCAGGGCCACGTGCTCCACCACTGGAGACCAAAGAGTACTAGAAATACACTCCTCTAAGGAACTAGATCTATCCTTTAAAATATAGTAACAATAACCTTGACACTTCCATTTGCATCGTGAGTTTGACTGGTCATGCCCAGAGCACAGTTATAGATCATTCGTATTCAAATGCATGATGGCAGGGCTGGTCAAATAGCTCAGCAGATTAAAGCACCTGCAAGCAGGTGCCGGGGCCGGCGGTTCAATCCCTGGGCCTGCTGTGCCAGCTCTGCCCCCTGGGTGTGCTGAGACAGCAATTGAGACTGGGCATGGTGGCGCATGCCTATAATCCTAGCTCTTGGGAGGCTGTAAACGGGCGGATCATTATGAGTCCAATCTAGTAATGAGACCATGAACGCCCTGTAGACCTTTCCCTAAAATACAGAAAAAACAAACCCCAGAAACCAAAAAGCCAAATGTGTGATGGCAAGTGCCCTTTTGCTGGTGCAGGAGAAAGTTGCAACAGTGGCCTGGCACAGAGGCATATTTTATGTCTTATCATATAATTAAATTGCTATCTAATTTCTCAGGAGTTGCTCCTCTCCAAGGCTCCCTCTCTCAGCCTGCTGGCCCCACGTCTCTGTGCAGCACCTGCCTCAGCGTCTTGATAATGTCCGAGGTGACCTCGGCCACGTGCAAATATCATGTCAAAGATACGTTGGTAGGCTGTGTTTTGCGCTTATTTAGCAGAAAAGTGACAGTCATACTATCAAAGCCCACTGTATTGATCAGGCTTGTAGGATGGCTGCAGCTGTGCCGGAAATTAAGTCTTGCATTCCAGTTAGGAGGCTTGAACAAGGCGCTGGTTTGACCAAGAAGAAAAACCTCTGCTTATATCTCGTTCCCTGAAATAGGAGTAATACTAAGTTGTAGATCAGGGGCTGCGCTGCGTTTTCTCAGATCAATACTCTCTGGGATTCTTCAACCAAAGTCCATTCTCTTTGGTAGCAAGGGACGCTGGCTTTTGGGTGTGTGGCTAACAATACCTGACACAAAGGGACATTGGCTTAGATGTAAAGTGCCCTAAAAGCCAGACATTTCTCTTCCATTTGGTAAGTGAGACACACTGCACAATTCCTTTGCCTCTGCCTTCTTACCTATGAATTAGGGATAATAATAGTCTACTCCTATTGCAGAGATGGAGGGAGGCAACACACCTATGCAAAAATGTTTGGAAGATTATGCAGTACAGCGAAAAAGCAAATGATTATATTTAGGACTCTTTCCCTTGAAGGCATTAGAACACCAGAACGCGGTCTCTTAGTGGAATCCATAACCGACTAGTAAATCTGTGCCATCCCCATGCACAAGGTGAAAGGTAACCTAAGGTCTAACTGTCAAGTTGGGACAACAAAGACAAACTGACTACAAGCCGCACAAAGGCTTGATGAAGTGTAGTGGTGGAGAGCAGATTTGCAGCCCCACCTCCCGGAGTCGAAGCTTCCAGGTCAGTGTCTTCATTGCGTGGTGATCTCGGGTACTTCACGTGTGCTCCAAGTCTCACTTTTTCCGTTTGTAAAACAAACCATTCCTCCTACCCAGTCCTTTGAGGTGCTTAATCACAGGCAACATATACCAAACACTTAGCAGAGTCTGGTATCAGACATGAGCTCAATAAACATTAATTAACAAAGAGCAGTTATTACGTAATTTACTAGGAGTCGCTTCTCTCCGAGGCTCCTTCTCTCCAGCCTGCTGGCCCCGTCGCTGGGGAGCGCCTGCCTCTTAGCGTATTGAGCATGTCCGAGGTGATCTGGGCCACATACAAGCACCTGCACACTCCAGACTAACCTTTTCCCGGGATGCTTATTGACAATTTGCCCTTAGTCTTTACTTCCTGTCTCTTGACTCGTTTGGATTTGCAATGAAACTGTGTTTCGAGCCCTGAGGTTGCAAATGAACTCATTCCTCTCTGAGCCTGAATCTCAGCCTTTGTTTTATTGAGTGCATAAAATGGCCCCAACTGGATTTGCAACCATCTCAGAGGATAGAGGGGAACAAGAAACAGCCACGCGGTAAAGGTGTGCCCCGACATGGGAGGCCCCTCCGATCCGAGATGGGCCCTGCCACTCTGTGCTCAGCTTGTCTTCTACTGGCATGAATACAGCTGCTCGCATATTTCAGAGGAAAGGAAGCAAGTGGCCGCCGACCTTATGGATTTTAGCATGATTAGCTCCGTCTTTAACAAGTGCTTGAGATGTGAAAGCTGTTGTCTGGAGACTAGCTTGGGACTGCTTTTCTTCATTAGAAATATAAGAATTTAACAGCTACAGTAGTACATTGTAGTTTAAGGTAGAATTATAGGAGAGTGGACCATGGGGAAGGGGCTTAATACTCAATGAATTAAAGGAAAAGCCGGGGGCTATATAGAACCTCTTTCTCCGCTAAAAGAAGAATAAGGACATCGGTGGTTGCCGTACTCTCTTGGCACTGAAGCCTCCCAAGCAGGGAGGCTGTCCTCCTCACCTCCGCACCTCACTGGGGCCAGGCTGGGGCTGGTAGCCTGGTAAAGGTTTGCAAGGATGGCTCTGGGGTACACCACAGCCCCCGAGTTCTGCCCCTCCCCCTGTTCCCAACACTCCCTGCACAACCTGCAGTCAGGAAGGGAGATTTCCTGGATCCCGCCTGCAGCTAAAGCCCTCAGATGACCCCATGCTCTGAAAGCCCGGATAGTGTGTCCATCTGGACCACACAGCCAAATCAGACCCCTGACAGAACTGCTGACTGTCCGCTGCCATCCTGCCAGGACGCATCGCACAGTCCAGTTGACCTCAAAGCCTTATGGCTCAGCCTCTTCCTCCGGAGTCTTCGGGAGTGGAGAGCAGAGCTGCTCTGAAGCTAGTCAACCGGAGCCATGACACCTGCTATCTAGATCGTAGCTCTGTCCACCAGCCACCGTGCCCGGGGATATGCAGCAGGGCTGTACCACAGTCGCGGCCCCTTGGGCTACACCTGCTACACCCTTGGGGAAGTCCCTTACTTCCTGGAAGCCCTGATTCCTCATCTGTAGGTGCTATACTGAAACGCACCCTCCCAAGCAGGATTCACAATTAAGTAACATGGCAGAACACTGCCTGTCACATAGGAAATCGGGACACAAACTAACCACAGCACTATGGAACACGATCAGGGAAGCTGAACTTTCTTTAATGTTGTATCTCCATATTGTGGTACTCGACTATTATCTAAAATACAGTTTTAAACACTAGGATAAACATAGTTGCATTGTGAAGCAGAACACAACATTCTATAAACCTTTTAAGATAAAACAGGTGACTTCTCAAAACTTTGCTGTTTGTTGTCTAATGCTTTTGGCTCCCCCTCGGACAGCCCGGGGGTAGAAGCTCTTTCTTCTGCTATTCAAGATAGTTCAAAGCCTCCATGGATAAACACTAAAGCTCAAGTTAGAAAGCAAGAAACAGAAAAAGTATTTGCAGGGAGCGAATCAGTGTGACAGCCATGGATGGTTAATGAGAGGTTTCATTTCTTCTCCACTCTTTGCACAATAGCTGTTTAGCCCTGTTCCCTCATCAACTCCATCCTGCCCACCCTACTGCACAAAAGCTCTCTTCAAAGCTTCGGAGAACACTTTGTAGGGGTGGTGACTCAAGGGAAGCCCATCCTGGGAGTGTGTAGAACAGGGATGGATCTCCTCAACTCTTCGCTCCTCAATTCCTCAACTGGGAAATGGACTTGCTAATTTCTACCCCATGGAGGTCTGGCATCCTGTGTACATAGCTCAGCTTCTGCCCAATTTTCCAGTCCTTCTCAGATTCAGGGCTTCTTCCAGCCTTGACCTGCGCGGGCTAAGGTCCCTTCTGTTCTTTTCTTCCCCACCTCCACCAACTGCTAAGAGGCCGGAAGGATTTTTGAAGACCTGCACCAGCTTCATGGTATTCCCCTTTGGAAAGCCTCCTGGTGGCTAGCACTTGGCTTGGATCAAAATCCCAGCTCCTTACCAGGATCCAGGGGGACCAATGAGATCTGTTCCCTCCTTCATTTCTTCATCCTTCCCTGTCTTCTGAAGACGAAACTGCACTCTGTCACTAGATGCACATCCTCGCAGGCCCTGGGCACCACTGGCTGCTCCTTGCTCAGACATCTCCAGGTGGATCTGTCTTCATCCTTCACATCTGACAAATGCCACTTCCTGTGGCGGTCAGAATTCAATGGAGTGTCCCAGAGTGGCAGAGAGGCCCTTGGTTACAGTTTTTAGCTGGCTTCCCTCTGCCTGGTCTTGACCTCCAGAAGCCTGCCCTGCACATAGCTCCAGAGACGGAGTGCCACAGCTTACTTGGATCGCACATCTGCTTAAAGCTCCCCACTTCTCCCCGCTATCCGGAGGAGAACGTCTGAGCTAATTCTGTGACCGCTGGATCTCTCTGATCTCTCTGAAGAACCATCCTGCCTTCCAGTTCCCAGCCACTGCTCCTGCTTGGACTGCTCCCAACTATTTTTTTTTTTTTTTTTTTTTTTTTTACTCCATCAGTTCACAGTTCTGTGTGTTTTGTGTAAGTCGCCCCACGTGGCTCCACTCCCACCCAGCCACCTCTACTCTGTGTCCACATCAATCCCTGTGTCAACCCCCATCTAACCTGTCACTGCTCCCCCAGGTGGCATCATTGCTTGCCATTTTTATGATCTCAGGATCTTGCTTGTCTACTGTTGCCCTGCATAGCTGTACTCCCCGCTGTGCACAGTGGACCCCTATAGTTCAAACACTGTTTGGACGGGTGAAGACATAAATGAACCTGTGATTCAATCACAATACATTCTTGTTGCATTTGTTAAGTTCCTTTGGGGTGCCCAGATCGCTCTTCTGCTCCATTCATAAGGTTTTGTGTGCATATTTCCTGATGATCTGGTTGCTTCACTGTTTCTGCTTTCACGCCCTGTGTCTAAGTGCGTGATCTGGAAGGTAAAGGGCCATCCACAGGTCACATTCACTGCTTCCCATGTGGCAGGGCACGTTCTGGAAGCTTCCTCTGCATCAGCTTGTGCACCCTTGTTTGTCCATCCTAGCGGGATGCGTTCTAGGATATGTTCAAGCCCGTGTAGCAAATGGCGTAGCATTTGCATGTAATCTTCTCACACCCTCTTGTGTATTCTAAATCATCTCTGGATTGCTTATACTTTAAATCAACCCTAGATTACTTAGAATACCTAACAATGTAAATGCTATGCTAATAGTTGTTATGCAGTATTGTTAAAGTATAACAACAAGACCAATATTGTTGAGAAGGTGTGATTGCATCTCTCTATCTTCACTGACAAACTAGAAGCAGAGAGCTAGGGCCATGCAGCCTGCCCTTGGCAGAACTGTCCTGTGCTCGGCCCGCCATGTCAAGGTGGTGGAGCGGTGGCTCTGACCCCAGGCTCTCTGAGCCAGCACCCTGAGATGGGCCCCAAGAGTCAGAGCTTTCTGTATTCCCAGGTGATTTGACCTTGCCTGGGGACCATCCACCGATTACTGCGGCCTCAGGCCATTGTGTTGCCCTTTGTCTCTCTTAGGTCCCTTGCAGAAGCTACTTGTGAAGCTTTTGTCCTATCTCCCTCCTTCAAATCTCCACTTGTCCAGATCCTGATTCCTGAGGGCCACCTCCCACCCCTAGCATGTATGACGCATACGAATGTGTCTCATGTGGCTGGCTGTCTTGCTACCCCTCCCGTGAAGCTTGCTCCTGAGCTCTCTGCAGCACGGTCTCCACATGGATGAGAGCTGGACGCTAGGACTTGGTGGGCTCAACAGGAAAACACCCAACTCCATGAGCCAACTCATCTTTCTGCCTTGTACAGGTCTGGCCCTGGCAAGGATCAGTGACAGCAACTGACATCCTCCCTTCTGCCCAAGGTTCTGCAGACACCCAGTCTTCTTTGTGCATTTAGTGCAGGGTCTACAGGGTCTCACTACACAGATTGGACTTGTAGTGATCCTCTTGTCTTCAGTCCCCAAGTGCTGGGATTATAGGCAAGGGCCACCACACCTAGTATCATTCCTCGTCTCTAATGCTCCCTGGGGCCGGAGCCAGCATGGCACACTGGAGATCAAACCCCAGTCCTTGCATCTGCCTAAGCAAGCACCTTAATCTGCTGAGCTATCTGGCCAGCCCTAGACACCCAGTCTTATCCAAGCCTCATTTTCATTGCACACCACACAGGGAATCCCATTAAGGCACAGAATGAGACTTGCATACAGGCATCAGGCAAACAATAGACTCCTGAAGCAGGAAGCCACACACCCATAATTGCTGCAGGTATCTAAGGTGTCAGGCCTCTGCTTCCCAGTGAGGCTGCAAACCAGCTTTTTCATCATAAAAGAATGAGCTGCCAATGATTTTCATAGCTTGATTAACGCTCTGCAGACCGCTCTCCATCGGGTGCAGGAGTGAAGCCCCGGGGAAGATGGATGTTTCCTATTACTTGATGTAATGACTGTGAGGCAGGCTAATGAAACCTTTACGGCCCGAGTTTACAGGAAAAAAAACCAACAAACACAGATCAATACCTGAGTTACAGTTCCAATGCATTGATAAATGGGTGACAGGCTGCAAGCCCAGCCTCGCATAGGAAAAGCAAGCTGGGACGTGGGCTTGGGGATCCCTGCGGGGGTGGGGGTGGCAGGAGCAAAAGAGAAGACTATGATGAAGGTCCAGCCACAGCTGGGACTGACGTCCAAGAGCACCAGAAGAGGGCTGAATCTGACCGCCACGGTGGCGGGAGCGTGAAGCCTGGACGGATGGGAGACTCAGCTGGGTCCCCGGAGCTGGAGGCGGGGTGCCACGCGCCCCGGCAGAGCGAAGCCGGCCCCTGCCTGAGTTGCGCTTCCATGAAATGGGCAGCCCCTCCGTGACTTCCGCTCTGCTAATTAAAGCCTCTCCGTCCCAGTTCCCGTCCTCATGCTCCTCAGAATTGTCTTCCGGCGGCGACACAGACATCCTCTTGTTTCCTGGGTCTGAGGATCAGATCCCTGGTGAGGAATGGCAGCGCCTGGGCCTCACTCCGCGCTCTGTTCTTCCGCTCTTCAGAAGTCACCCTCCGGCAAGGTGCCCCTGACTGCTGGCTGGGGCAGGCCAAGGAGCGCTCGGCTTCTGGCGCAGCGCGCATTCATCTTGGCGACCGCGACACTAGCTGGGGCCTAGAGCAACCTGGAGGATTTTGTAGCTGGGACAAGCGGTCCCTCTCCTCTCCCTAGTCTTCAGCCTCGGCTCAGATTCATGGAAGCCGCCCAGGCAGCTGCTCCTCAGCCCCAGGCGATTCCTCCTCACCTTCCAGCACAGGGCTTCACCTCCTCATTTACTGTGTTAATTGTCTGTCTCATCAACCTATCAGGGAGGAGGACTTTTGTGTTTTGCTGCCTCTTGCATCCCTCCCCCTTAACTTGACACGTGACAAAGAGCAGGCAATGCACTTACCAACTGGATGCGGGAGGGATTGGACTCGTGGCCTCGCAGTGAGTCAAGAGTACAGCTGCCATGGGTCTCAGTTTCTTCATCTGCGAAATGGAGATAATAGTCCCTATTTCTACAGAGACTATATTATTACTGGAGCAGACAGGTCCACCTGTGTAAGGTGTGCGTATATTCATTCTCATGGAGTGAAAACTGTCAAACGTAGTAAGTCCACATTATTTACATTACAGGGGACATCTGTCACCATGAACAGAGCACAGTGGTGACAGCTAACAAGTAGATCTTATGTTAGGCCCCTGTCTCCACTGCACAGCTCAAACGAGTACCTGCTGATTTATGAAGACTAGTCTTGTGTTTTGATCCAAGAGTTGTACTGAGTCCAAGCACCTCCAAGACTACAGCCCAGCCCATGGTGCTGTGCGGAAGGGGCATGTCGTATGGGATGTGCACTCGCTCGATGAAAATTGGACAGCAGGCACTATATATAGACCCAGAGAGTGGAGTTTGCAGCGTCTGTGCTTTAGCTATCGGGCTTGCCATCCTGCCAGCGCTCCAGGAGCAGAGCTAGAGGCAGGCTCCCCGGGGAGCAGACTGCGTGGTTCTGCTGATTCAGGAGAGACGGGTGAATCTGCGGTAGGGGATAGAAGTCTGGTACTCAAGGCTTGTTCTGTGTGGTGTAGTGGGGCTTGGACTGTGTAAAACAACTGCAGCTCTAATTAGGGCAGAGGACAAGGTCTGGCGCTCGGCATGAGAAGGAAGACAGGACGCTTTCACCTCTGGGTCCTGCAGCTCCTGCCTAGCCACGGGCTTGTGGGAGCCTGTGGTATCCTGTTCTGTTAGCTGTCTGTTCACTAGGGGTCCATGTGCCAGCAGATAGCGCCCTCAGCCGTGCTGCTCAAAAAGGCCTCAGCTAGAATGTTTGAAGTGGCTCTGCCCGCCGGTTTCCCATGGGTGCCTCTCTTGTGCTTTGCAGCTCTCCCTGGGACCTTCTGTGACATCCAGTGTGGGAAGCACACCCAGGCCTGCAGCCCAGCAGCCCTGTGATCTCTTCCTGCTGGATTTATTCTCCCTCATGGAGCATCTGTGTGAGGCAGGGAAGGGGCAGGAGCAGGATTGGAGAGGTAGAAGGCAGGATGTGGGATCCCAGCTCTGCCACTCTGTGCAGCTTTGGGCATACTAGGACACCTGTCCGAGTCCCACCTCCCTCCCTGCCACGGGGAAATGCTACAACTGTCTCACAAGCTCAGGTAAGGGGATCATGCAAGAATGTTCCTGACGCGCAGTGGGTGGGCATTCACAATGCAGAACCAACACAGATCTCTCTCGAGAGCTGCCTCTCTGCACGAGCATTGTTACTATTGCTTTGTTCTGTGGTGCTGGGATCAAATCCAGGGCTTTGTGCATGCTATACAAGTACTCTGTCACGGAGCACATCTCCTGCACTACACTGGAATGTTTTTAAATTCTTTAAATCAAAAAGGACAAAGACCAATACTGAATATTACACTGTACTAGGTGCCAGCATTGTACCATTTTGTCACTCTTCACAACAGAATCGCAAGCTAAAGGGTAGAAATTCACTGCTTGGTTTTGTCTGGAAAAAGTGTCATGTGGGAAACCCTCTCCCCATGGTGGCACTGGGCAGGCAGGACTCATGAGGGTGATAAGCCACGAGGACTCAGCTGCTGCCACCAGAGCGGGCTCATGAGTGTGGGACCACTCTCCAGGACATCTTGCTTTGGCATAAAAGAACTTGATCCTGTTTTTGTCTCATTGCCTGCACTTTTTCCACTTCCACATGGCATCAAGCGGTGAGAAGGCCCTCTTGTGATGTAGCCCCTTTGTCTTGGATGTCCCAGCCTGCAGAACCATGAGCCAAAACCAATTTCTGTGGTATTGGTTACAAATTAAACAGTCTGTGGTATTCAATTAGAGCCGCACAAAACAGATGAAGACACCTGCTCAATAAATGTGGAAATGGAAGCGCAGAGAAAGAGAATGACTGCTCAAGTTTAGGCCGCTGATGAGCGACAGAGGCACATCCTCTTGCTGGCATGCTCTTTGGAGCAGGCTCCAGAGTCTACCCCTTTGCTCATCACGAGGCTGCCTCCTGGGGGACTGGAAGGAGACCGGCAGTGATTCCATATTCCATGCTACCGGCATTTGCCTACAGCTCCCAGGAGTGAGCCATGTGACTTGTGAATCGCATAGTATATGCCAGTGTGTCCGCTTCCACCACCTCACTGCACAATAATGACAACCACCTGCTGCAAAACAAAGCAAAGCAAAGCAAAGAAAGCTTCGCTGCGGGCTGGAAATAGCTGCAATTAACAGCAGCATTCTAGGCTGGCGCACAGGCAGAATGGAGAAGACCAGAAGGCATAACCCTCTGCAGCCTGGGCTCAGCTGGGGACACCTAGGCAGTCCGGTACCCAAGCACTTCGAGCCTTGAGCTAATACTTATGAGGCCTCTGACCTATAGGATGCATGACACTATGTTCTTTTTTTTTTTCCATGATTTTATTGAGAAACAAATAGCAATGAGACAGTTTCAAACCAAATTGGTAGGACAGTTTCAATAATTAACACATTGCATACATTCTTCCTAGTGGTTGATTGCTGTACAAGATGTGGACATGATATCCTATTTACAAACACCATTAGAACAAATCCCTCTATTCATTAAGAGAATGTAACTATATATCTATCCTAACCACTTTGAATACACAGATACAAAATGGACATTCATCTGTATCCCTTTTTTTGGTTAAGTTCCATCATTTAAATATTATAAGTGTGTAAACTCAGCAAAATATTCTAAAAGAGTTCAGTAGTTCATAATAGTATTGGGTCTTCCGCTTCACTGGCAATGTCAGAAATCATTGACCTGCGTCCCCTACAGCTCAACATAACACCATGGCTTTACTTCTTCTACTTCGTTTTTATACTTTTCTGCTGGATGGTTAAGACCAAGGTAAAGCAGGACCTATGCAACAAGAGTTGTCGCTTTTTGGTCTGATAAGGTCAGTGAAATCCCCTCAGGATTTATCCTGAGATCCTGTACCTCAGACTGTGACACTATGTTCTTTTTGTGATTTTTTTTTCTATATTTTAGGAAAGGGTCTACAGGGTGTTCAGGGTCTCACTACTAGTGATTCTCCTGTTTACAGCCCCCCAAGTGCTGGGATTACAGGCATGTGCACTATGCCCAGTCTCAATTCCCATCTCAGCATGCCCCAGGGGCAGGGCCAGCAGGGCAGGCCTGAGGATAGAGCCCCTGGCCCCTGCACCTGTTTGCAAGCATTTTAATCCACTGAGCTATTTGGCCGGCCTGTGATGTGTTTCCTTTGTTACTTAAAATAATCCTGAGAGGGCAGACTGTCCTCCATCCTGCAGATAGGGGAGCTGAAACGCCATAGGTCCCAGAGCTAGCATCAATAGCCAGGTAAAGGAACGAAGTGGAAGTGCTGAGACGTGGTTAAAGGCAGAGTCCCCAGATGCAAGGGGCATCGAGACATCACTGTGCGTATGCTTGCTCTTCACCCTGAAAAGCACCTTCAATCTCCCTCCTCCTGAGGACTGTCAAGCTTTGGGCATCAGATAAATCATCACCTGTCTGAAACCCTCCTCTCCTTTTCTTTTCGATTTTGTAATCTGAGACCCTGACACGGCGCCTAGCATACTCTTTCCTACCGAGTAGGTCCTCCTATATTACTGGCAGGTGAGTGGGCAGCTAAACGGGGGTCTATTGCAGCGCTGTGAGAGTTCTTTACAGAGATGAAGATGTTCTTTAGTCTGCGCGTGGACGACCTGAAGTTTTCTGTTTCCACCATTGCTGCTATCAGCAAATCTGTGAACTGTGAAGACCTCGTGGAGCCTTCGGGCCCCTTTGATTCTGCCTTTGGGTGAATCCAGCCATGCTTTCCAGAGCACAACTAGTTCACGTTCAAAAGCCTCTGAGGTGCTTCCTCTGTTTTCATTGGCTATTGGTCCAGGGTAATTAATAGGTTGGGAATTTTAAAACAAACCTAAGGATTTGGTTCTCCATAGCCTCAAATCCTTTGACAGCCATAAGGGAGGTTTATTTACCTCCTCATGGTACCACTGCGGGGCCAGTCCACTGTTTGCCTTGTACCATGGGGTGCTGGCCACTGCCATGCAAAACTTGGGCACTGGCAGACTAGAGAGAATTTGGCTTAGACTTCAGAGTACATAGAGGGCAACATGAAGATTAAAGGTATAAGAAAAGGTCAGATGAGTGTCTTCCATGGTTCAAAGATCTGGACACATCCATAACTATCCCAAGAAGTGGCACTTCACTAGTGTGTTCCTGCTCAGGTAGGATGTTGGATCCATCCCTCCTTTCCGGGTACTTGGTTCTACTTTCAATCAAATAAGAAGCAGGGAACAGCAGAAGGGATAGGATCTTTCACACCTCAGACAGCTTCATCTCACAGCCATCAGACCAGCCCTGAGGGGATGAGTGTGCTCCTGCCCAGTGGTACGGTTCAGTGAGGAGAGCACAGGCCTCGGGGTAGGAGGTTCTGGGCCCAGTGACAGAGTCATTGCCTTTCCTACCTTAGCTGGGTGCCTCAGGAGGGAGCTGACTGTGACACCGTGTCTCTTAGCTCCCAGTCTGCTCTGAGAGCTCATTCTTGGATAGCTTGTTGGGAACCTCTGAGGGCCATAACGAACGTGTGACTGGAGCTTTCGCTCACCTGTGTGGCATTGGATTTTGGGCCTTGGTGTTTTATAGGATAGCGGTGTATGGGAGAAGACACATGGAAGGAGGACATGGCTGCTTCTGGCCTGTATCCTGCACTAGTCCTGTTCTCCTGTCCTTCTGTTTGAGGTCCTCATTTTCTCCTGCGGTGCAGAAGCACTTTTCCTTTCCAGTGCAGGCAGCATGCATTTCCCCAAGTCACAGTGCCAACTCCGAGAAGTGCTTAGGGAATAACAGCCTGTGGTTGCTAAGCAAATCTGAGCTGCCCGCTTCTGTCTGGAGTTCTTAGGATTCTCCAAAGACCGGCTCAAAACAGAGCAAATCGCTTGGCTTGGAGTAATGGTCTGCTGTGCCACTGGTCGAGGGGGCTTCGAATAATGGAAAAGACATTTTGCTGGTTGTCAGGAGCTCTGTCTCTGTCACTGCCGAACTTTGATGCCACCACCTGTCAGGACCCTAGGTCCTAGTCAATCAAATGAAAGATTCTATCACCTTTCATTCTTGTCAAGCCGTCTTCTTCAGAGATCACTGCAGGATGCACGCTGGAATCCCCACCTCTGATTTTACTAGGTTACCTATGCATTTATCCATTTAATTAGATTGTATCTTTGCATAGAATTTGGTGTGGAGAAAACATTTGATGGCTAAAAATAATGGGAAAGTATCTAGACTAAATGATCTCCCAGGTGCCCTTTTAGCTGTATAATTTTAAGGTAGCACCTGCTAATTGGGTATGATCATCAACCCAGGTCAGAGACGAGCTGCCCATGGTAAGAAGCCCTGAGGGCGCCTCGCCATGCATTTCAGTAATTTGCTCCCTTCTTTGCATTTGACCCTGGAGGTCGAAGCTGTAGCTGTGCTTGCGTGTGAACAGTGCTGTTTTCAGGCAAACTCTCTCAGCTTTAGGAGAACGCAACCAAGGTGTTGTCTCTTATCTCATTTTCCTGCTGAGTGGCTGCAGCATAACACTCAGATCTTTAAGGAAGATGCAGAGTTTGCTTTTGCCCTTTTTTTTTCCTGGACTTTTCTGATGGCTCTGCCCCAAGAGAGTGTCAGAACAGCTTCTACTCACAGGTGACAGAGATTGTGCCTTCCCATCCTCATGAAAGATACAGTGAGCTGTGAGGTACGACACAGGTCAACCAGAAGACAGGTACGGTGCTTTTTTTTTTTTCAGGAACAACCACCCTGTATTCAAAAACTCTACTATTCTCAGTACCATAGTTTGAGCTCAGAGTCTTCACACTAAGCTCCACAGCCAGCCTATTATTTATTTATTTTTATTGAGACAGAGTCTCACTAAGTCATAAGTCAACTTGCGATCCTCCTGTCTCAGCGCCCCCAGCATTCTGGAATCACAGGCATGTAATACCATACCTGGCTTTCAAAACTTAAATTTACTTCTCGCTGCTCTCTTATTTGGGTTTACACCTAGAAATTACCTTAAGGAGACCATTGTTGGTAGTGAGTGCCAAAAAACCCCTTTCTAGCTAAAGTGTGTAGGGCTTTAAAAATTATATATGTTGAGGTATAATTTGAATGCAATGGACTCAATTGTAGCACTCAAGTGAACATTCTGTAAATTTTGAGAACCATATTCCCCAATTAGAATACTGGACATTTCCACCCATCCCCCATTCTTAACTATTGTGAATTTAGCTGGATGCCAGTAAGGTACGGTGGTTCAGAGTAAGTGGAGTTCATAAGACTTGTCTGTCTCAATTAGGGCTGGATTACGTGAGATACATTTGTCAAAATTCATCCAACTGAACCTTTTTAATGCATCTAATTTCCAGTTAAAGAAATTGGAGTTGAAGACGATTAAATAATGCTCTCAGTGAAGTGTCCATACTGCGTATCTGAGGCTGCATCTGACCCAAGGACAACTGGATTTCAGTCTCATGCTCTAAACGTCCATCTGAGGCAGCCTCTTCCCTCTCTTACCGTATCGAGAGGTGGAGGTAGTGCAGACTGGGAAGCAGCAGTCTGCTCTAACCTTCTCATCATGTAAATGAAGCAAACCTTTGAAGGTAGCAAGACTTAGGAAGCAAATTCGTGGTGAAGCTTAGATCAGAGCCCAAATTCAGGATGTTTTCAGCCTAGGTCTAGTGATGGTGCTAACAGTGACAGCGAAATCCGTATGCTCTTCTCAATAGTAAGGTATCATCTCACAAAATCTCTGCGAACAAGAGAGCTCATAATGGCAGATTTTATTACAAGGACTTTTCCTGCAAGTGGAGTGCCTCATCATCCTGCTTCTCAGATGGGATGCCTGTGTGAGTCATGTTGGCAAGAGCTTGCTAAAGTCTAGATTCTTAGTCAGAAACTCTTGGGAATCTCAAAATATTTTCGAAGAATTCTAAAACAAAATTAAGCATATCAAGTTTAGGAAATCGCTTAAGGATTTCTCTCTCCCAGTAAAGGAAACACACTGGTGCGTGCACACACTCACACACAGGTGCATGCACACCCACACGCACATGCACATGCACACACACCAGCTTAGTCACACAGATAATCAGTGAGCTTCTGATATCACCCTTAACATGATCACTAAAGCCTTAATTATAAGACAAATTCCTACACATGGATTGATTGGTCACACTCACAAACCACATCTGAATATTTTATTGGCTTAGGTTTTCCAGCTGGAATTAGATATCACTGGATTGAGTATTTTGATTGACTTTGTATCTAGGTCAGTCAAAATTGCAGGTCCCAGGGAAGGGCTGCGTTCCACTAAGAGATTTTCATTCTGCACTGCCAGAACCACTTTTGGCTAGTGATTGATTGATAGATCCCAATCCAAATCCAATTGCTCATCCTTTCTGCCCAGGAGGATTCTGGATTTATTGATCTCTGTCCAGGCTCATCTGAGAAGAACAAAGCTGCTATAACGGAGAGAATGCCACTTGGGGTCCGGCATTGTGCTACTTTTGTTTCTGCTGCCAACTCAGACCAAGGCTTCGACTGCAGAACTTGCAGCAGCTGGCAGGAGCAATTCTCTGCCTCAGACAAATTTGCTTCACCATTCCACTGCATGTCCTTTGATGGCATATTCATTTCGGCACATTACCATCTTACAAATGCAGACTGACCCAGTTAGCTCAACATGCGGTGTAAATCCAGTTAATTGTATATCAACTAATTGCATAATTCATTTATTAATGAATGGAATTAAAATCCAAGTACTGCAGCTCCTCTACAGAGCATTGGGATTAGTGACAGGCAAAGCCTTGGAAGAAATTCACTTTTCTGATCCATAATCCTCCCTTTTCCCAAACTTATTTATTCTCTCTCTTTTTCAGGTGGGAAAAATCATTTCAATACAATAATAAGGATGAAATTTTAAAAATGGCTGCACTACCAAAAGTATTAATAACCCTTTTGCGACTTGCTGCATAATGTTAGAGCACAAATGCCGACAGCCCACAGCCTCTAAAACCATACACGGAGTGTCCATGTTTATGCCTCAGCTGGAGCACCTCCCCGTGGAATACTTGTCATCCTCGAATGGCCAGGGCTGCACACAATCTCTGTCCACCAGAGGGGGGAAGCTCTGACCCTCCCACCCCATGTTTCCAGGACACAGCCTGGAGCTCACTGACTTTTTCAGAAGAGAGTCACATCTTGTAGGCTGCCAGCAGCGAGAGGCAAAGGCTCCTCCCCAGCACCTTGCCCCAGGCACCACCTCTGTGGTTCCCACTGCTGGTTTGGGGAGTGAATCATCACATCTTTTGCTGCTCCTGAACCACAAATATAGGAATAGACTTTTCATTTACTCAGTGTCAGTTATAGTTTGGTGCTTACATTTCCACCAGAAATTCATGCATTGAAAGGTTGGTCCCTTGTTCAGTGGAGCCGTGTTCAGAGCTGGGGCTTTTGGATAGTGACTGGATTAGGAGACTCTAACCTAATCAACCAACTAATTCATGCATGGGTGCATAGCTTAATGGTCTCCTAAGATACAGTAGAAACCAAAGGATATTTGGTTTCATGAGTCTGGGTCCATACCCCATGACGTCTTGCTTTGGCATGAAAGAGCTTGATCCTTTGGCTCCTTCATTTTTCTCTTTCTGCTTCCTGGCTTCCATAATGAGCATATCATCCTACACTTCCTTCCATGATATTTTGCCTCCCTGTAGGCCCAGAAACAAAGAAGTGATCATGGACTGACCCACCTGACCCATGAGCTGGAATAAATCTTTCTTCCTATAAGGTTTGCTAAGTATTTTTTCTACAATGACAAAAGGATGACTATACAATAGCTTGTACTGAATCTTCTCAAAAGACCTGAGATAAGAAATTGAGAGCAAATATGCCATAAAGTCCTTCAGGAAGCAGTGCAAGAGGAATTGAGAAGCTAAACAAGAACTAAAAGGACCCCAATGAGAGGTATGTCATCAAGCACATTGTTACTGGGGTGATCAGAGCTTGATCTCTTAGGGGACCTGGGAGATGGTGGTACACTCTCAGTTTTCCACAGCTGAGGTTAAGAAGATAAAAGATTTCTTCCTCAGTGCCCATGTGTCATTGGCTGAGGGCTTATCAAGAACAGCATCTCCTTGGCACCAATAGCAAGGCCCTCTCAAAGGGCATGGGACAAGGTTGTCTAGTGGGGAATAGTGGCCCTTGCAGCAGGACCCTTAGACACTGATGAGGATGGTGAAGGTCAAGAAGTATCAACAGACACTCATAGTCCAAAGTAGGAACTCAAGGGTCTTTACTATGGAAGCTTCACTCTTTTTTCATGACTACCTTCAGATCTAAAAGAGCTCACACCCAGCCAATTTAATTGCTTCCATTCTGTCTATACTGTGGGTCCTAAACAAATTGATTTCTGTTCTAGAAAGACATTTCTTCATCCATATTCTATTTTATACCTTTCTTCACTTTCCAACATCTTGTTCTCTAGCTCAGCAGACAAATACTAGGTAATAACGAAATATGTTTTAAGGAAAACACACCCATTCTGTGAGAGTCCATCGTTTCCCTATATTCTGAGATGGCTGATAAAAATCTGGGATGCTTCCATGATCCTGACTGGCAGGCCTTTGTGTGATGCTGTGATGCCTTTTTTATTTTAATTCTTTCTACAAAGCTCATGGGAGGGAGGCCTTAGTAAATATTATCAACAACAACAAAAATAATACCTAAGACAGCAATTTGTGCCTAAAGCAGTTCACAAGCACTACTAAGACATCACTGGGCCTGGGTCCAAGTCTCAGTCTTTTTGTGGCCCTATTACGGACCCTAAGATGATTCGCTACTCCCTTTGAGACTATTTATGCATAATTGGCTATAAAACTTGTTAAGATAGCCATCAGATTTAGTTCTGAGGTTAAACGGGAGAATTGAATAATGGTAAATAACTGGCTCTCAGTAAGTGTTCATGGCCTATTTTTGTTAGTGGGATTTGACTCCGCCGAAGTTCTGAGGCCAGATCTTCTACGCATCTTGTGTTCTTTCCTCTCACCCAGCGCTCCAGGTAAAATCCTGCAAATGGGCCCGAACCACGCATGACTGTGCTAGATGTGTGCTGCACCCTTTCCCTATTCCTCCAAGGTGGCAGTCCAAGTCCACGGCTCAGGAAGGGGAGAAGCTTTCCGGACCCACGGATAGAAACAGAACGATTGAGAGACAGAAATAACAACGTAACGGCTGCTGCTTCCACAGGTTTGAGAGAAGAAATGCTGTGTGCTCAGGACAAAATGATCTTAGCTGGAGTACATTTGCCTTTTTATGCAGATAGGAAACTGAAATGAAAGCTTTCAGGGTCTTGGTGTCACTGGTGTCATCCTTACACTCTTAAATGAAAAGAGAGAAAGAATTTGCCTTATTACAGGAAAAAGGGCAAAATGTGTTTGCTTTCAAGTTCAGAGTGAAATGAATGCACGCTCTCCACATGCGACTTGGTGTTGATTACCCGTCTGGAGAAGGAGAGGAGGAGATGGCCGCCCAGGCCCCCCTCCACTCCCTCCGCCTTTTTTATTTGTTATTGAAGCAAATGAGGCCAATTGTTGGAAACTTCTGTGCAGCTCTGAATGCCTCAATTGTGACTTGCACAGAGATTAATGCATTTAATTTACCTCTTTGGTATATTCGCGACACTATTCAGCAGCCAGTTGGGAGTTCCTGGCCCTGGGAGCTGCTCCGTGATGAGACACTCAGGCTGTGTCGATGCCAGCCCAATTTCCAGGGCCGGGGCTGAGCCCAGGAGGGAGGAGAGGGGCTCCTGCATTTCCAGAGTCCTCCCTTGTCCTCTGTGGGGGCCTAAGGTGACAGAAATGAGAAAGATCTGAGATGGAGGGAGAGACAAGCCCAAAGGACCTGCATTTTGCCAACATCTCTGCCATAGAACCTCAAGGTTCCCACCCATAAAGAAGCCAGTTTCATTTAAGACACAAGCTATAAATAGTTTTTCTTACAGATAAAGTATTTTTGATATTAAATATTAGCTTTCACCTTGCATAGGACTATCAGAGGCCACACTTACCCGCCTGCTTCATTTTCACATACCTAATGAATATTTATGTCATGTCAGGCACAGGGCTAGGTCTGAAGATGGAGGAGGGATGAAATGCATGGCTCCTTGCCTTCCGGCTCTTCCAGCCTGCACAAGAAGGCCAGGCTTACTGGAATCACTACATGAAGATCTATTGAATCACAGTTTTCAAAAATGTCAAAAGATAAACACACAGGAAATTTAACCTCAGCTGAGGAATTTCAGGGAAATCCTTCCTGAGGAAATGAAGTTTAACTCCTATTTTCAAGAACTAAGAAGAAAGAAACAATTCATGTTTCAGGGAAGAGGAGAATCCAGGCACAGACCACAGCTGGTTCCGAGGGGCACCTGATTGTGCTGGGGTCATTCGTGTCCGTTTGGCTACATAGGTGGTGTCTGAGCTGCCTTAGGGCCTAAGCCTTTGAGTCCAGAGGACAGATACACTGTCTCTTAGGTTCTTCCATCCTTAGCCTTCAGTGCTGCCTTGAATTTTGAATCCAATACAAAGAACACACTTTCTTATTCACTTTCAGCATTTTCTGGGCTCCTGGGCTCAGTACAAGGCTATGCTTGGTTCTACTCATTCTCCTTCAAAGATAAAGGACAACCAGCCACGTATCATCTCACACCTTAAACTCCAGCAGGTTTATCTTCCATGGGAAGTCTGAAAGACTGTCATTAGAAATTGAGAAAGAAGACTTCCGCAGACAACTTTATAAAGGATCAAAACAGAAGTGAAATACATGTGTACTTCCTCACTAATTGCATATTTTCAATGTGGTCCTTCATTTAGGTTGCTTTTGATATGCTTTTCCCTCGATACTCAGAAAGTGCTGTTAAGGGGCTGGCTCAGAAAATGAAATTTCAGAGAAACACCATAGGCCCTACCTGCAGAAGATTTGTGGCACTACCAGACCAGACCGAGCCTCCAGTGCCATTTCTCAGGTGCTCAGAAAGGATTCTCCCGAAGGCCAGGAAAAGCCACAGAAATCCAAATCACAGATAATGCATGCAGTATTTGGAGCCAACATTATGAAAACATGGAATGCGCATTTCAAAACCAACCTCACTATTTGTATTTCTTCTTTTGAGTGCTTATACTAGGGAGACTATACGATATTTACACATGTGTGTCTGGTTTATTTCACTTATGAGTATATGTTCAAGTGGCATCCACTTCAAAATAAAGGCTTCGAGTTTATCATTCTTAATAGCTGAATAATACTCCATTGTGTAAAAGTACCACATCTTTTTCATCCATTCCTCAGGAGATAGGTATCTTGGTTGTTTCCAAGATTTGGCTATTACAAATTGTGCTGCTATAAACATAGGCACACATATATCACTATGATATGATGTTTTTAGATCCTCTGGGAAAATTCCCAGGAAGGGGATAGCTGGTTTAATTTGGATTTCCAGTCCAACATTTCTAAGGAGTCTCTATACTGATTTCCATAATGGTTGCACCAGTCTACATTCCCACCAGCAGTGGAGAAGGGTTCCTTTTTCCCCACAGCCTCTCCAACATTTGTTGTTGTGTGATTTTGTTATTATAGCCATTTTTTCTCAGGTGAGATGATATCTCAATGTTGT
>NW_004524758.1:732479-739428 GCF_000260255.1 Octodon degus
AGCATTTTTTCATATATTTATTCACTTCTTTAATTTCATCCTCTGAGAAGTGTGTGTTCATCTCAGATGCCCATTTCTGGACTGGATCTTTAAATTTTGTGGCCTCAGTGTTTTTTATTTCTTTATAGATTCTAGAGAGCAGACCTTTTCCTGCGTACTTATTTGTCATGATTTTTCCATATTTGTGTGTTGTCTTTTTACTTTGTTGGTAATTTCTTTTGGTGTAAAAAAACTTCTCAGTAAGAGGAGGTCCCAGTTGTTAATTCTTTCAAGTGTTTCCCGTGTGATTTGATTTTTGTTCATGAACTCTTTGCCTACCCCTATGTCTTCAAGAGTTCCTCCTACTTTCTCTTCCAGTAGATTTAGTGTCTCTGCTTTAATGTTTAGATCTTTAATCCATTTTGACCTCAGCTTGGTGCATGGTGATCGGCCTGGGTCAAGTTTTAGTTTTCGGCACGTAGAGAGCCAGTTTTTGCAGCACCATTTGTTAAAGAGGCTATCATTCTTCCAGTGAGTATGTTTTGCCCCCTTATCAAAGATAAGGTGGCTGAGTATGTTTGTAGGGGCTTCAGCATCTTCTAATCTATTCCATTGATCCTCAGATCTACTTTGTTGCCAGTACCATGCTGATTTTATCACAGTAGCCTTGTAGTATAATTTCAAGTCAGGAATTGTAATGCCTCCAGCCTTGTTTTTAATTGCCCAGGATGGCCTTTGCTATTCTAGGTCTTTTCTGGTTCCAAGTAAATTTTAGGAATGATTTCTCTAGGTCTGGAAGGTATGTTGGTGGTAGTTTGATAGGGATTGCATAAAATCTGTACAGCAATTTTGGGAGTTGGGCCATCTTCACCATATTGGTTCTTCCTATCCAGGAGTATGGATTATCTTTCCATTTTCTGAAATCCTCTACAATCTCTGTTTTCAGGGTACTGTAATTTTCCTTGAAAAGATCTTTGACTTTTTTAGTTAAATTAATTCTAAGGTATTTCATTTTGCTCGGTGCTATTGTAAAAGGTATTGTTTCTATAATTTCCCAAATAGAAAGGTGTAATACAAGTAAAAGGAAAGCAAGAACTTGAGGACTAACTAATTAAGAGAGGGAAAGGAGAAGAGCTAGGAAACATGACAGTGACAGGCCATACAGTTATATGTAGAAGATGAGCAAGGCAGTGATCCTGACAATCTCCAGAAGATTTTTGAATCTAGTAGTCAATTGGAAAGATTCTCACTCTGACTAACTATATATACTGACACCTGTAAACTAAGCAACTGCACTGAAGATGGCAATTTGTAATAGTAGGTTCATGCTTGGAGTGCCTGTCATTCTGGTATTCTGAATATGGACTGCTTGTCATGACATGCCAGTTGCTGCTGTGGTGTCTCTAGGGTAGATGATTGTTCAAAAAGAAGCGGGTGGTGAATGAAGGCAGGAGACAGGAAAAGGAATGTTGTGGGACCATCCTGCTTCAAGGTTGTATATGGTTAGATTTTTGAACTTATATGTAAACATAAGAATTATATAATTCTTTATGCCTATTTTTAAAATATATTTTAATTTTTAAATGTTTTTCATCATATTCTGTAGGGACTTAAAGTTCAACAAATCAATATTGATGAAAAATAACTGTTCCATGTTATGCCTAAGATGTTTGATGTTCGGACAGATAATGAGGTTAAGCTCAACAGCCTAGGTTGTATGGTAATAACAATAAACTCCTCTTCTGGAGGGTTAACAACCTAAGTTTGCAGACCAAAATTAGAGAAAATGGAGGGACACAAGGAAAGCCAACATTTTGGCCCTAGCCTTCCAAGGTCAATTAAGACTCAGGACATATGAGAACTTGTACTGTAACGTCACATAACTCAGTAGTGTCCCAAATTTTCTGATCAAGGAGATTATGGGGCCAAAGAGGAAAGTGATCCATGATGTAGAATGTGCCTAAGGAGAGTCACATGGAGAGAAAACATTCTCTGAGGCTTTCACAGAGAGCACATTGGACAAGCAATGGCCATGACTCGTCCACATAGCTGACACTGACAAAGGATCTGCAATCTGAGGTACACGATCTCAGGATAAATCCTGAGGGGATTTCACTGACTTTATCAGACCCAAAAGCTACAATTCTTGTTGCATAGGTCCTGCTTTATCTTGGTCTTAACCATCCAGCAGAAAAGTATAAAAATGAAGTATAAGAAGTAAAGCCATGGTGTTATGTTGAGCTGTAGCGGACTCAGGTCAACAATTTCTGACATTGCCAGTGAAGCAGAAGACTCAATACTCTTATGGACTACTGGACTCTTTTAGAATATTTTGCTGCACACCTATAATATTCAAATAACAGAACTAAACAAAAAAAGGGTATACAGATGAATGTCCATTTTATATCTGTGTATTCAAAGTGGTTAGGATAGATATATAGTTACATTCTCTTAATGAATAGAGGGATTTGTTCTGATGGTGTTTGTAAATAGGATATCATGTCCGCATCTTGTACAGCAATTAACCACTAGGAAGAATGTATGCAGTGTGTTAATTATTGAAACTGTCCTAACAAATTGGTTTGAAACTGTCTCATTGCTGTTTGTTTCTCAATAATATCATGGGAAAGAAAACAACCTCAACTACAATGTGAGTCTATAGCTTGCTTCATGGTGCTTCTTACTCCATCTGGGGACTCAGTGGTCGTGTTTTCCTATATAGAACCATTGCCACAGAAATCCCTTCCTGACTGTTATATGTCTAGAGGAAAAATGTCAGAGGAGAGACTGTCCTATCACAGCTTATTGTTAAATTGTGTCCATAGCCACCAAGAATGGGTGGAGGACACAAGGCCTCTCTCAGCATACTTCCATAGCCTGACTGTGCACTGGTGGACATCAGGGGTCTCTCCAGAGACTCCTCAGGCTTTTCTATCCTAGCTCCTTGTCTCTCCCCGTTGCCCTGTCCCCCTACTGTGGAGACTCAGCACTAAGGAATAGAAATGTCGGTGGAGTGATGTGTGAGCCTCAGAAGACTTCATCATTCACTCTGAGATGTTGGCACTGAGTCAAGTTAGTTCTTATGTGACATTAAAAACCTCACTTCAGTGAGGAAAACAAACAGATAAAGAACACCCGCTAATGACTTTGGAAGGCCGGAGAGCAGCTGAAGTATTGTTTTTTTAAATGCAATAGATTTTAAACAGCATTTCCAATAATGAATAAGTCACCCAATTACTGCACTCTTCTCATTCTGAACACCTGTCCCAGTGATTCGCAATCCCTGGAGTGACTTTTATTTTTAACAATATTTATTATCACGAGTGTTATCACATTAGATGAAATCAGCTGGATGCAGCCGCCGCACTTGCTGCTGGGCTGATGGCATCCAGGCCTTGCAAAGTGAGGGTCTTCCTCATTTTTTTTCTGCCACAATGTTCTGGCTGCCATGACTGTCTGTCCCCAGTGGGCCAAGAGGACAATGTCATGACTGTCCTATTGAGCAAGGATGTCTGAGATCTCCTCCCAGTGACTTTCACCCCAAAGTTCTCTAAGAATGTCACAGAGCTCTTGCTGTGACAGGTCTCAGAACAGCTCTATTTAGCATCTGAAGGCCAGTACTTTGGGGACCTGAACAAAGTCAATCTGTTGCAGTCACATGGCTTTTCCCATTTGCTCCAGACAAACTGCTGGAGAAACCTCAAAAAGACCAAGAGAAACTGATGATGCATCTCTTTCATGGTCTTCAGATGATGGAAATCAGGCAAAGGATGTACATACAGTTCCTGCCATGTGCATAGCATTCAACCTGTTGCCAGTGGTCATGAAAGATATAGCTAGGGAGACAAAGCCAGATTGTGTTGAAAGCTAAAGAGTATTAATAAAAGAAAAACCTACTAGTTATCAAATCAACATATCTACTATGCCAAGTTGTAGTGAGACTAAGATCCTGCATTTGAGGCAGCTCTAATTCTAGCTACTGTGGGAAATAGTCTTGTTAAATTGAAGTTTAGATAAGGATGACAATAATACTACTTTGAGTCTTTGATGAATATTGAGCTATCCAATATATAGATGATTTATAACAAGAATATTGCAGCACAGAGACACAACTTACCCAGGATAAGATAGATACAAAGTGGATTGGAAGCTACAATGTTGTCCTGCATCTTGGGAGGCTGGGTAATAGGCTGCCATTGTTTGTATACTTCAATCCAGGCTAACCAATGTGCTAAATACATGCCAATTATGTAAGTCAGAAGAGGAATTTAACATAAATAGTTCATAAAATCAAAGAAAATAAGGCAAATCCTAATATTAAAGTGGTTAGAACCAGAGACAGGGACATTGTCAGGACTCCTTCTTTCTTGTTCTCTGTCTCATCTACTGGGTCAAGGTTTTCTCCCCCACCTTTAAGGAACTTCAGAGAAAGGAAAACAATAGACTTGCTGTCCAGTGAGTGCCTACTCTAAGACTAAATACCATGGCCAGCAAAGAGAGATCTCACAGCATTTATTTTCACGTAGATCACGCTCACACATTAGACTGGGAGAAGTGGAAAAGGAGTAGGAAGAGGGAAATGACCACCAGAAGAATTATTAGGGACCTAACTAACCTTGTGCCTGCTAGTAAGGGTCAATCTGTTGATAGCTGTTTTTGCAGATGAGAAATTAGGACAGAGAGAGGTTAAGTAATTGCTCAGAGTATTATCTCTTGCTCATAAGATACCCAACAATGATGGAATAGTTTTGTGTGGTGTGGCAAAGATGAGTCATATCACACATCAGCAGTCTCTGAACTTTTCCTTAATCCTCAAGTAAGAGAGTAAACTACCTTGCTTAGGAAGAATGAGCACAGTCTGAAGAGGCAGCAGGGAAGTCTTTTTACAAAAGGTCAACCAGAAGCAGAAGAGAGTGAGGCCAGCATGAGGAGACCAATGAGGAGATCAGTTTCAATGACTCAGAGGGCTTTTTTGCCTAGTCACCATAATGTGAATGACGGTGGCATCTCCACAGCACTCTGTGGGACAGAGGGTCCTTTAGCACCTCCCCACACATGCTGGCTATGGGTAACACCAAACAGATTTGCAAGATTCCTCTGCAGAGCTCTTGCTAGTGGATAAAGGGTCAGAATTTCCTCAAAAGAGCAGCGTGAGATCAAACCATCTGATCACACTGGTAAGTAAGGGGATATTTCTATTTTCATCATGTCCCACCTGACATGCTCTTCCATCTCTGAGGTTTGCACAGTATGAAGGAAAAAAACAGCCGTGATGCCTAGTGAAACCATGCCCAACAGAAACTGGCCTAGATAGAGACATGCAGGCTGAATATCCTCATCCAGGAAATTGGAGCTCTCTTGGGACCTCAAGAGGACCACCTTTCTTCATTCTTCCCAGGCCATGTCTGAGTCACCTTCCCTAAGAAACTGTGCTTTAGTTCCAGTTGACTTTCTCCTCTCTCCCTTTCTTCTGAGATTCTTAACATGCTACTCACCTTGCTATGTCTTCCCTTTCTCAGTTAGGTTCCTCACCTTTCCTGTGTGTCTTACCCTGTGCTCATGTGTCTCCAGTCATATTCCATGGCTTTGGAAGTCAGCTCAGCCCTTGTCACACACCCCATTTTCAACTCTCTACCAAAAGGATCAGCACCCTTGGGAAGTGCCCAAACTCTCTTGTGAATTTAACTCTAAGGACAAGAATCAGTAGGGCTCTTAAAAGATGGCTCCCAGATTCACTGTGGGTCAGTTTGGCCCTGCCTTTCTAGTGAGAAAGAACTATTTCTATCCTTTCTTTGCCATATTAAAGAACACTTACATTCCAGTCATTCCAATGGCTCATGACTCAATCTATAGTGTGTGTGCATGAGTGTGTGTGAGTGTGTAATATGATTGAAGATACTACCCTAAAATATTTAGCATTTGAAGACACAGCCAAAACTGGAAGACCACACTCATTGTCTCAGTTACTTTTCTCTCATTGCTGGGACAAAATACCTGACGCCAAATATTAAGGAAGAAAAGGTCTATTTAGCTCACAGTTAGTGGAGGTTTCAGTCCACACTCAGCTGGCTCCCAGGCACAGTGGCACATGGAAGAGGGCAGCAGTTCATGGCAGCAGAAAACAGCAAAACATCAAGAGCAAATGGGAAGAGTAGAGGCAACAATGGCTACAGACAGCAAGTCTGTCTCCTTTATATTATATTCAGGCTATCAACCCTAGGCCAGGTGTAGCACTCACACTCATAATCTCAGCAGCATTTACACTGATAAACCCAGCACTGGATCATGAATTAGTCACAAAGATTAGAAGATTCAGGACATATGAGAACTTGTACTGTAACGTCACATAACTCAGTAGTGTCCCAAATTTTCTGATCAAGGAGATTATGGGGCCAAAGAGGAAAGTGATCCATGATGTAGAATGTGCCTAAGGAGAGTCACATAGAGAGAAAACATTCTCTCAGGCTTTCACAGAGAGCACATTGGACAAGCAATGGCCATGACTCGTCCACATAGCTGACACTGACAAAGGATCTGCAATCTGAGGTACACGATCTCAGGATAAATCCTGAGGGGATTTCACTGACTTTATCAGACCCAAAAGCTACAACTCTTGTTGCATAGGTCCTGCTTTATCTTGGTCTTAACCATCCAGCAGAAAAGTATAAAAATGAAGTATAAGAAGTAAAGCCATGGTGTTATGTTGAGCTGTAGCGGACTCAGGTCAACAATTTCTGACATTGCCAGTGAAGCAGAAGACTCAATACTCTTATGGACTACTGGACTCTTTTAGAATATTTTGCTGCACACCTATAATATTCAAATAACAGAACTAAACAAAAAAAGGGTATACAGATGAATGTCCATTTTATATCTGTGTATTCAAAGTGGTTAGGATAGATATATAGTTACATTCTCTTAATGAATAGAGGGATTTGTTCTGATGGTGTTTGTAAATAGGATATCATGT
>NW_004524758.1:739528-773292 GCF_000260255.1 Octodon degus
CTCTTGTTGCATAGGTCCTGCTTTACCTTGGTCTTAACCAGAAAAGTATAAAAACAAAATATAAGAAGTAAAGCCATGCTGTTATGTTGAGATGTAGGGCACTCAGGTCAACAATTTCTGACATTGCCAGTAAAGCGGAAGACCCAATACTATTATGGGCTACTGGACTCTTTTAGAATATTTTGCTGAGTTTACACACCTATAATACTCAAATAACAGAACTTAACAAAAAACTGTATACAGATGAATGTCCATTTTGTATCTGTGTATTCAAAGTGCTTAGGATAGATATATAGTTACATTCTCTTAATAAAAAAGTGATTTGTTCTAGTGGTGTTTGTAAATAGGATATCATGTCCGCATCTTGTACAGCAATTAACCACTAGGAAGAATGTATGCAATGTGTTAATTATTGAAACTGTCCTATCAATTTGATTTGAAACTGTCTCATTTATATTTGTTTATCAATAAAATTATGGGGAAAAATGAAAAATAAATAAAATACCTACCCCCCCAAAAAAGAAGTCTACCCCATAACTGCATGAGGCTTTGGGGGGACACCTAGACATAAGCCATGAAACTCATCTTTCCCCCTTTTTTTCCAGAAGAGATCATAAATCTGTCATGTTACAGTTGCCCACATCCTTATTTCTGAAAGATATGGACACAGATGGGAATTCTGGGTCCTGTTAAGATAGTACCATATACCAATTTATTTAATTGAAGTCTCCTTCCGTTGTCCACTCTTGATCAATCCTAAGGATAAACTACAGATTTTCACATGAGGCTTTTATTAAATAAACACGCATGTTTTCTTTTGTTAATCTCTTGCCACAAGATTGTCACCTGTAGGATGTCTCACCATGACACAGCCTCTGCACATGCATCTGTTTTCAGATATTAGAGAGAAGATGCAGGAATCTTGATCTTTACTGCTCTGCTAGTTCTAATTTTTTATTTGAAGTGAAGCATATAGTGTCTGTAAGCCTTCCTTCCCATCTGGAATGTAGGGGCAGTCATATATGCTTTTTGGGATTTTGAGAAGAATTAAGATAACATACCTGCAATTGATGTTTCGTTTGTTTGTTTTTGCACAGCTGGCGGTTGAACCCAGAACCTCCAGCTGAGCTGTGGTGTGGGACAAACCATCCTCAGCTCCCACAGCCATGTTCAAAAGGGTTTTTTAAAATTTAATTTTATTTTGAATAGTAAAAGAAAAGCAAGAACAAAAATCAGAAACATAAAATGAAACAGGGCAACATACAACAGTACATATGTTACAGATTTTCAAACGAAGAGTAACTAATAATGGTTGACATGTTATGTATTTTATCATCATATCTGTTGCTTAGATTAGCAGATATTGCTGTGTAAGATTGGTTGTATGGTTGGATATTACCACTTGCTTTCAAGAAACCTTAATTTTTTGTTCTTGTCTTTTTTTAAACCTTTTTAAAAAGTTTGTTTTAAAGAAAGTATACTAATAATTGATATGACATTAGAAACAGTACACATTGAAGAGACCAAGATGTCAGGTGTTCAAGCCTGGTTTTTGTATTACACGTTGTTGTCCTCGATGTAGTTGCTTAGATCACACCTATGAGCACACAGAGTTAGTCAAGGTGAAAATTCTACCCATTAACTGCTATTTTCAAAAGGCTGATGGAGATTTTCAGTACAATCACCTCAGCCATCCTGTATATATACTTGTATGTTTTTCCCCTAATTTTTTCTTTCTTCTTTTTTTTAGGTCTTTCTAAATTGCTCAGCTGCCCAGGTTGGTGTAAAGTTCATGATTTTGCTGCTTCAGCCTCCCCGTGTGCAGGGTGTGCAGACACACTCAGTTTACCTGGGCACACTGAGCTCACTGCAGCTTAGTTGAAAGCAAAACCAGTGCTAGACTCCAGACACAGAACACAGAAAATACAAATATCCAAACAGTGATGGAGGAAACTTATCAAAAGAGAAATGTAGTGCAGCTGCTTCTGCGTTAGCTTCGGTGACAGGGCACTCCTGAAGCACCGTGCAGAATGACCAGCCTACGCGTAGTCCTCAGCCAACTCTTCGTCCCTGCTGCTAAGAATGCTTGAAATGGCCCAGGCCATGGTATAATGCACCCAGTTTCCTCTTCTCTCTCAGGGACAGGGCTGGGACAAATCTAGACTGCTGGCCAAACCCTGCCAGTCAAGTGTGTGGAGTAAGTCCAGGCTGCAGAGAAGTCTCTGCTTAATTGGCTCACATTAATAGAGCCCTGAGCCACCAGCCTCAGTGGTGTTGCTCTTATTTCTCATGTAGAACACTGATTCTTCACTCCTCTTCCTAATAACATCACCTGTGAAATGAAAACTAAGTGAGGCAGTGCTCAGAATCCCTCACTTGGTGCCAGAATCTGGCTGATTAGGAGAAGAGGAAGAAGTTGGTCTACCTGCCTGGTTCTCCTGGGACCCTCTGCTAGAAAGTAATAAAGAACATGGCTCACAGGGTCTCTTAAGCCATCCTCCCTGGAAACCAGCTGCACTCAGAAATATTTAACATGTACCCACCTTCCTAAAAATAGGAAAGAAAAATCGATAAACACTAAATGATTACAATCCTCTGATCAAAGTGGTTTTAAATAAGGTTATCTTTAGCTTTAGCCCCTCTCTGACATTCAACTATAAGCAAAATATGCTAACTAGAACTTCCAAAGGTGGGCACATCACGTCCTAAATGTGTCCTGTCTACGCATGTGCCACGGTGTTCACAGCTGCAGTGGTCTCATGTAGCCCACATGGGGGTTAAAGCTGAATTTGTAATTAGGTGGGGACATTTGAAAATCTACTTACAAATCTTTGCTCTGTTATTCCTGGTTGTTTGCTTGCTAGGATTACAAATTGGGGGTGAAGAGAGCAAAGTTCCACAGCAGGAAGGCCTGGTTTGGGACAGGGGAGAGTGGAACTTCAGCAGAGAGGCTGGGTTATGGACTCTGTGATAGAACTCCCTGCAGAGTGGTTCAGTGAGAGATCCAGCGAGCTGAGCCAGGAGCAGAACATCCAGCCCGCAGGGTACAGCAGGTTCACTTCCATGGGCCACAGCAGGAAGAAGCCAAGCACAGCAGCCAGATCCAAGTCAGGCTCAGCTGGTCACATTCCAGTTTGGTAGATCCTGATCCAGTAAGCTGAGGCCTACTGCTAGGCCCAGTGGGGCCGGGACCTAGAATTAGATTTATGAGAACATCCTTTCAAGACAGAGGTGGCAATAGGAACTGGTGTGAACTAGTCCACCTGGATGTCTCTAGGTACATCAAGGGGAGATGACCAGGCAGAACTTAGGGGAACAAAGTTAAATACAAATTCTCAATTTATTATCTACTTAGATATACAGCCATAATGGTTGCTTTCATGGTCTAAAACACAAAACCATTAGATACAAAAGATTGTCAATTGCTAAGTCTCACTACCCAGTATTAGTGTTGCTGATTGTATTACTGTAAATAGAAAATAATATCTGCCTTAATCACATGCACTCTCTTGGGGAATAACATAGGGAGGCACTTGGGTAATAACCTCACCACAGCCCTACAATAAGGACAGAGGACTGTGCCAAACAGAAAGCGGTATCTCACTCTCAATCAATAAAGAGGGCAAGATCCTGGGACATACACAAAGTAAGAATCTCTAACACAGAACAGAGACCTAAAGAACAGACTCTTTACAGAGAGGCTCTGATCACAGTGACATAGCTAACTACTATCAAACCTTTACAAATACAGTACCGCAGAAATCAATACAAAGAGTTATCGCTGAAATATAAAATGACAAAGAGAAGGAGCAAAATGCATTCTCAGGCCCCAAGCGCACTTAGAACAAATGCCGGAGACACTAGCAAAGAAGAAATTGGAAGTCACACCTGAAATAATAGCATCTGAAGTAAAGAAACAACTGCACAATGCTTCAGAAGAAATCAGATCAGAAATAATCTCCCAAGTAAAAAAAGAAATGATAACTATAATGAAAGAATTACTAAGCATTCTTAAAGAATAGACTGATGAAAACAATAAAGAATAGAAAAATGATGGAAACCCTGAACAAGCAATATAGAAGAGAAATAGGATGCATAAGACAGATTCAAAGAGATATTCATAACATTAAAAACTCCATTAAAAGTTGGCAAAACTGTCTAAATGAAACTAAAAATAGATTGGGTGGGCCAAATAGCTCAGCGGATTAAAGCACCTGCAAGCAGGTGCAGGGCCTGGGGGTTTGATCCCAGGGGCCTGCCATGCTGGACCTCTCCCCAGGGGATGCTGAGAAGGCAATTGAGTCTGGGTATGGTGGTGTGTGCCTGTAATCCCAGCTCTTGAGAGGCTGTAAACAGGCAGATCATTACTAGTCCAATCTAGCAGTGAGATGCTGAACACCCTGTAGATGCTTCCCTAAAAAATACAAAAAAAGAAAAAGAAAAAAAGAAAGAAAGAAAAAAGAAAGTAAAGATAGACTTTCAGACCTTGAAGACACTATTACAGATCTCTTAAAAACAAGTGAGATGCAGGAAATAATAATTCAACAGCTGCAAGACAATGCAAAGATGAACAACATAAGACTAACAGGCATCAATGGGAAAGAAAGAGTCAACATAAATGATATAAAAAGAATATGAGTAGAAGTAATAGCAGAACATTTACCAAATATGGGGAAACAATCTGACATTTAGTTAAGTGTAGCATATAGAACTCCAAATAACATCAACCCAATTAAAACCACATCAAGGCATATAATAATCAAGATCAAAAAAATTCAGCACAAGGACAGCATACTAAAAGTTGCTAGAGAAAAGAAACGGGTCACATTTAAAGGAAAACTCATCAGAATAATGGCAGATTTCTCTTCACAAACCATGAAGTCACGAAGAGCTTGGAGCAAAGTACTTCAAGTCCTACAAGAAAACAAATTCCAACCCAGACTGATATACCCTTCAAAACTCTTTCAAGTTTAATGGAGAAGTGAATTGTTTCCACAACAAAGAACAACTAAAGATTTTCATGATGACAGAGCCAAAAAGAATAAATTCCTAGATAGGTACAAACTACCAAAATGGAATCCAGAAACTATAAAAACTCTGAATAACCCAACATCAGCCAATAAAATTGAAATGTGATCAAAAGCTTACCAAAAAAGAAAACCCCAGGGCGTATGGATTCTCAGCTGAATTTTACAAGAAATTTAGAGTAAACTTAATCCCAATAGTCCACCAACTCTTTAATAAAATTGAAAAGGAAGCAATACTCTCAAAATCATTCCTGGAGGCAAGTATTATACTGATACCAAGATCAGAGAAAGATTCAGCCAAAAAAGAAAACTATCGGCCAGTCTTCTTCATGAGCATAGATGCAAAAATCCTCAATAAAATCTTAGCAGAGAGAATACACCAAATCATTAAGGAGATTATACACCATGACCAGGTAGGATTCATCCAAGAGATTCAAGGATGGTTCAACATACACAAATCTATAAATGCAATACATGATATCAATACATCCCAAACCAAAAACCACATGATCATCTCAGCTGATGCACAAAAGCCTGGAGCGTTGGACTTGACAAAGTCATTCATGATCAAAGTCTTACAGAAAATTGAAATAGATGGGCAGTACCTCAATCTTATAAAAGCCAGCTATGACAATCCAACTGCTAACATAATTCTAAATGGGGAAAAGATGAAATCATTTGCTATCAGATCAGGTGCAAGACAAGGATGTCCTCTAGCACCACTTCTATTCAATATAATTCTTGAATCATTACCTAGAGCCATTAGACAAGAGAAGGAAATAAGAGGAATAAGAATACATAAAGAAGAAGTTAAAGTATCATTATTTGCATATGATGTGATCCTCTACTTGGAAGACCCATAAAAGTTCACCAAGAAGCTCCTAGAATTAATAAACAAATTCAGCAGCATATCAGGTTACAAAGTCAATACCCAAAACTCAACAACATTTTTCTTAAGGAAGGGTCTACAGGATGTTCAGGGTCTCACTACTAGATAAGACTCATAGTGATTCACTCACCTGTTTACAGCCTCCCAAGAGCTGGGATTACAGGTGTGTGCTACCACACCCAGTCTCAATTGCTGTCTCAGTGCACCTCAGGGGCGGGGCTGGCACAGCAGGCCCAGGGAGCGAATCCCTGGCCCCTGAGACTGCTTGCAGGTGCTTTAATTCACTGAGCTATTTGGCTGACCCCCAATAATCTTTTTTTTTTTTTTTTTTTTTTTTTTTTTTTTTTGGTGGTACCAAGGATTGAACTCAGGATCTTGTGCTTGCCAGGGAAGCACTTATTCCACTGAGCCATCTCCCAGGTCCCTATATATACACACCCTTCTTTTACACAGATAAAAAATACACTGAGAGAGAAATAGGAGAAACAATAACCTTTACAATAGAATCAAAAAAGAGAAATACCTAGGAATTAATCTAACTAAGGAAGTAAAAAATCTTTACAGTGAAAATTGTGGTATTCTGAAAAAAGAGATTGAAGAGGATTTCAGAAAATGGAAAGATATTCCCTACTCTGGGATAGAAAGAATCAACATTGTGAAAATGGTCATACTCCCAAAATTGCTATTCAGATTTATTGCAATCCCCATCAAAATACCACCCACATAACTCACAGATCTAGAGAAAACATTCCTAAAATTCATTTGGAACTAGAAAAGACCTAGAATAGCAAGTGCAATCCTGGGCAACAAAGGCAAGGCAGGAGGCATTACAATACCTGACTTGAAATTATGCTACCAAGCTACTGTGATAAAATCAGCACAGTACTGGCAAAAAAACAGACCCGAGGACCAGTGGAACAGATTAGAGGATGCAGATACAACTCTAACCACATTCAGCCATGTTACCTTTGACAAAGGGGCACAAATGTACACTGGAAGAAAGACAGCCTGTTTAACAAATGGTGCTGGATAAAGTGGCTTTCTACATGCTGAAAACTAAAACTAGACCTGGGTCTATCACCATGCACTAGGCTAAGGTCAAAGTGAATTAAATATCTAAACATTAAAATAGAAACTCTAAATCTCCTGGAATAAGCAAACAGTTCATGAACAAAATCAAACTGCATGAGAAATGCTTCAAAGAAGCAACAACTGGGACCTTCTTATATTGAGAAGTTTCTGGACATCAAAGGAAATCACTAACAGAATGAAAAGATAACCTGCAAAATTGGAAAACGTCCTAACAAATAATCACTCAGCTAAATGTCTTCTATCCAGAACGTATACAGAACTAAAACAAAATTAGAGCCCCCAAATTTATGGACCCAATCCAAAAATGGACATCTGAGATGCATACACACTTAGAGGAAGAAATATAACAGGTACATAAATACCTGAAAAAATGCTCCACATCACTGGCCATTTGAGAAATGCAAATTAAAACAACATTGAGATATCATCTCACCCCAGAAAGAATGGCTATAATAAATAAATTAACTAATAGCAAATGTTAGATGCAGGTGCAGGGTCTGGGGGCTTGATCCCTGGGCCTGCTGTGCCAGCCCTACCCCCTACCCCCAGGGCATGCTGAGAAGACAATTGAAACTGGGTGTGGTGGTATGCACCTGTAATCCTAGCTCTTGGGAGACTGTAAACAGGTGGACCACTATGAGTCTGATCTAGTAGTAACACCCTGAACATCCTGTAGATCCTTCCCCAAAGAGAAAAAATACAAAAATACAAAATTACAAAAAATACAAAAGTGCTGGAAAGGCTTTGGGAAAAAAGGAACCCTTCTCCAGTGCTGGTGGGAATGTAGACTGTTCCAGCCACTATGGAAATCAGTGTGGAGACTCCTCAAAAAACTAAGATTGGGTATCCAATTCAATCCAGCTAGTCCCCTTCTTGTATTCTTACAAAAGACCTGAAAACATCATACCATAGTGATATATATGAAGACATGTTTATAGCAGCACAATTTGTCACAGCCAAATCTTGGAAGCAGCCAAAATGCCCAGCCCTGAGGAATGGATGAAGAAAAATGTGGTACTTTTATAAAATAGAGTATTATTCAGCTATAAAGAAAGACAAACTCGAAGCCTTCATAGGTAATTGGATGCAACTAGAGGCTACACTCACAGTGAAACAAACCAGACACACATGTGCAAGTACAGTATTGGATCCCTAGTGTAAGAACCTGAAAGAAAAAATAAAGTCTGAAAGGTACAGCAGATATAATAAAACAAAAAGAAATGGAACTTAAAGATTGCAAAGTGAAGAGGAGAAAAGATAGGAAAAAAGGTAGGGGGAGAAACATGCAAGTATATATGTAGGATGGCTGGGTTACTAAGAATTTCCATCAGTTTTTTTTTTTAATAGCAGTTAATATGTAGAATTTTCACCTTGACTAACTCTGTATGCTGGTATCTGCTTCTAGGGAACTGCACCGAGGACAGCAATATGTAGTACAAAAGCCATGCTTGAAGTCTGTCATCTTGGTCTTCTAACTGTGTACCGTTTCTAATGTCATATCAATTATTACTATACTTTCTTTAAAACAAATTTTTTAAAAAGGTAAGAGGACAAAAACAATGAGAGACAAAGACAAAAATTTAAGGTTTCCTGAAAGCCAGCAGTAATATTCAGTCATATATCCCATCTTACATAATTCTATCTGTTAAGCTGAGCAACAGATTTGATGATTAAAAACTAGATACATCAGCCATTGGCAGTCAGCTATTCTTGTTTTGATAGTTTGTAACATACCTGTTGTTTTATGTCAGCCTTCTTCTGTTCTTGTTTCTGATTTTTGGTCTTGCTTTTGTTATTACTCTTCAAAGTAAAATAAAATAAAAAGAAATTAGAAAAGAAATTGGGGATGAGGAGTATGAAGCGTATTAGCAGAATTGATTCTGACCACCAAGACTTGGGGTATGTGTCTTGTCCACCTCGAATACCTTCACCCCAGATGGAAACGGGGAGCTTCCTCTGTAGCTTAAGCCTTGACTTACATATTCCTTTCTTAGCAAGGATTTTCCTGCCCCAAATTCCGATGTTCCCCTTAACTAGAGCATCTAACTCATCTGCTTCTCCACTACATTCCTTGCAGAGGTAGATAATATACCAATTAGAGCAGGGCAGATACTGTACCCATCAAACGTGTGCATGGCTGGTGTCCCTTCCAAGCGTGTGTGAAGCCTTGGGTGCTAACGTTCTCCAGGCTCGGGGAACAGTGCCTGGCCGGTAGAAGGAGTCAGGTCTAGATTTGGTGCAGGAGAGCAAGAGTTATGAGGCAACCTTAACAGAATCCCAGAGATTCTTATCCCAGTTCCACCACTTAAGCTTGGGCAGTCCTTTACTTTGCCTCTCTATAGCTTGTTGTCTTCATCGGAAGAATGCAAAGGACCACAATAATTCCTATTTCACAGAACTGCAAGGAAGACAAAGTGCACTGGTATGTACAGCAGTTAGGCTGGAGTTTGACATGTGGTGCCGCATTCCCTAAGGGACTGTGATGACTGGTGTTATTAACAGTGACACCCCACAATTCCTAAGTATATATTGTGTGCTAGAAACCCCCTCATGAGCATGTTGTATACGTACACTAGTAGTTGGTACATATTAAGTATATAATAAATATTAGCTGTCATTTTATTTTATTTCTTTTAATCTGCAAAGCTACATAGTGTGGAAGATGCTATTATTTTGTTCTGATTAAGCTTGGTAAATTTGCTTAACTCCCTATTTGCAGTCTGCTGGTGAGGTTTAAACGTGCAAAGCCGCCCTGAAGCGCTCCGGGCAGTGCGCTCACTATGGAGCCACTGGCTGAGGCTTGTTGTTTGCAAGGTGCAGGTGGTGATGTTTGCTTTCAGGCTAGGCTTTTTCTGCCTAGTTGTTAGTTTCAGTGGCTATAAGAGGAAACTGCAGCATCTTAGATCACCACCTCCCACTCAAAGTTCAAATTCAATCCAAGCCTATTCTTCCCATTACAAGGGTGAGCTACATGCAATCCATCACACAGGTCCTGTTGATTGAAATTGTTTAAATTGGCTGAGTACACACACTGTAAATTCAGAGCCCAAGGTTTCTGAACCAACGGGGTTTGAGAGCTCAGGGTGTGACTTTCCCCTCAGGGCTTTCAGTATATATCTGCAGCCCTATAAAAGCAAATTCCCTCCTACTTCTTCCTGCAGTTACTGCTGCAGTCAGAGCTAAGGAGGCTTTCTGCATTGCCGGGGTGAGAGCTGGGGAGAGCTACAGTATATTCATGGCTGGGACATGGGAGCAAAAGGAGGCAAACACACATCTTCTTAGGATCTCGGAGTCAGGATGAATTTGTACAACTAAGCAGGGAAGTGGGAGGCAAACCTCAGGGGACCGGGGCAATCACGTTTGATTGGCAGCACCACCTCCAGGGTTGTTCCCAAGCAGCAGTCTCTATAAGGTTTTGGCTTCTTTTTGCTTCATGGCCCCAAATCCCCTCTTGCCCCAGGAAGAGCAGGTCAGCCCCATAAAGACACATCACTGGAGTGTAAAAGATAGTGTTTTGGATTTTCAGGGACTGAGCTCAGAGCTTATCCCAGGAAGTAGATGGGGAATGAATCCCAAGACAGCAGGCTTGATGACCAAGCTCCATGCTGTTCCCCTCCCCTTCCTGCCCATCAAACTCATGGAGATAAGAGCTGTTCAAAAGGGTGACTGGAGCTGGGATGTAGCTCAGTTGTGTAAGTGCCGGCCTTTGACAGCCAGTACCAAAAGGGTGATGGAGAAGTTCCCAGTGGAAGGACCAGTGAATGGACATTGAGGAGGAAGCCCATCCATGTAGTCCTGGGAAGAGCAGGCAGGCATGAAACTTGATGAGTGGGGAATCTATCAACAGGCAAGTTGGATAAAAACAGCCAGCCACCGGAGAATATGCAGGGATTTGGGGAGAACAGGAATTGAAGGGTGGATGACCTGAGAACAAAGATGGGCATGGAAGGGAGAGGGGAAGGCGAGGTGGGCCTTCTCACTGATAGACATGGGAAATATTGTGAAAGGGGACTTCTCCTCGGTATGTGATAAGAGCTTGGATTTGCAGGGACTGGGCTCAGAGCTTATCCCAGGAAGTACACGGGGAATGAACCCCAGGACAACAGCCCGCTTGGAAAACACAAGGTCCTGAGATTGATTGGCAGTACCAAAAGGGTGACTGCCTCCTATATGTGATAAAGCTTGTCCCATGTGTTAGCAGTGAGTCTATAGCATGACAGAGAGGCCATCTCTGATCAAAGAGGAGGCAGGTGGTATGCAGTTTAGAAGTCCTGGGAGGCTGTCCCTGCTTCCACACAGAACCTGTGGCCCACTTCTACCTTCTCTTTATTTTGACTTGAGTATCCAGATTCAGTGTTGGTCTTTGAGGGTAAAAAACAAATTAGCCCTGGAGGGAACCTATTTGAATAGCAAACATTAAGGAAGGTAATGAGTGTAATTGTTCTCTCGCATGAATTCATCTGGACTTTGCTTCAATGTCTGGTTGGAGGATAAGTGGAGGAGAGTGTAGCTGGCCATCAGGAGGCAGAGCCTTCTGTCTGCTGGAGAGATGGCAGGGATGGCCTGGGCCTGGGACAGAGCCGGGCAGGAAGCCCACTGCAGATGTAGGGCAAGGGGGGACTCAGTTACAAAAGTGCCAGGCAGCACAGTAGAGAGGCCCGCAAGGTAGAGACCATGACTAGACCCCAGAAAGAAAGATGGCGGCCCCAAGCCAGCAGTACCACAGAGCTTCCATCTCCAACACTCACTTTCCCCTGCTGTTTCCCATTTCGGGTGAGAAACCCACCTTTCTGACAAGCTATTTCTCTCCCATCTCTTTCCTCTCTACACGGGATGAGATCTCAGCTCTCTCAAACAACTTTTCTGCTTGTTACTTGTTTTTAATGAGGGAGCAGTTAACCTTTCTAACAAATTTCTTAGAGATGATAGTAAAATGTTAGCAAAATGTTTTGGGTCTTGCTTCAAGTAGTGTGCATGATAATACTAAAACTAAAAACCACTTTATTATGTAGCACACACTTCAGTTTATGTGACACTGTTGGGCCACAACGATCCTTTCATTTCTCTCCTTCTTCTTCTCCAGTTGGATTGAGAAAGGTAGAAAAGATGGAGGAGTTGGAAGCAAGACTAAAGTAAGTCAATGAACTCTGATGGGGTCAAAGTGGAGGGAGAGAGGGAGGGACAAGAGGAAGGGAGGGAGGGAGGAGGAAAGGTGGAAGTGTTTGTGATGGTCATTGTCCCACCACTGTCTTTAGTGAATTAAAGTGGTGGACATAGGAGTCCTTGTTAATGAGTGCAGAATGAGACTTTTTTTAATGGAGAAGAGAGACACAGGAAAGACAGCAGGCAGTGAGGCTAGAGCTAAATGTGGTCTGACTCATTACATTAGGACCATTTTCCCTTCTTGGCAAGTATGATTCTGCTTTGAGAGAGAAGATTTTGGAGTGGGAGGTTTTATGTACTCTCTAAGCAGAAAAGAAAGAGAATCCCAGAATTAGAAAATACAGAATAATCAGATTCTATTTAACGCCTTCCCTTGTATCCAGGGGATTACACATAAGCCACTTAAGCTGAAGCCTCGAGGGCTGCGGTTGGTCCCATTTCTATTAAAGTCTCGCCTAACAGGAGAGCACAGTCCTTTTTTTATTTTTGAGAGGAAAGAAAAAAAAAGCTGATGATGGTACTAGTCGAACTCTAAATGATACTAGTTCTTCTAATAACTCAATGATGCAGTGTGTTTGCCATCTAATTTCATCCAAAACACCCTAAACTGAAAATAAAGTGCTGTTTAATAGGCATGAAAAGATGTCATTTCATTTTGCTGAATGTTCTAGTAGCAACTACTAATTATTTCAACGTATTTTTTTTGTGTAATTATTTGAAACAGACTATTCAGAGTTTCCCCATTAACTTCAAAAATATTTCAGTGTCCTAAAGTAATTTAACAGTGTAAATTTAAATATCTTTTCCCCTTCTTTCTTGAATGGACTGGGAATACAGCTGGATGATGTTGATGGAGGAAACATATCTTATGCAAATAGAAACAAGTGAATAAGAAAGGGAAAATCTTACCTCAAAAGTCTCTTCCAGTTCAGGGCATCTTTCCTGCTGCACTCAATGTTCTGGTAGTTGGGGGCAGATTATAGAAGAAATCCTCTAGACATGACTTAGGCTTTGAGCTTGGTGATGAGTGTCTGGGGAGTCAAGGAACTTCTTTTGGACATGCAGAGCACTACTGGTGGAGGACTGTAGTGGGGAGGAGTCCTGGCACCTTCCAAGGCTGATTTCAAATAGATTTGCTCACCTCCTCCTGGGGCCTCTTCTTCTTCCCTCATTCCCATCCACTTCTTAGCCTTGATGCTTGTTCTTAATATATCACTTCCATGTCACAAAAAAATCATGTTCTTACACATCATGCTGCCAAATACCTAACTGTGATGGAGACAGGAAATAGAAAGTAGAAGTAGCTGAGCTTAAAGCATGACCTCTTCTTCTCTATAATTAAAGACCACTTTCACATGTAGATATTCCATCTCCTCATTTAATCTGCTTGAGAATTTCTAAAAGGAAATCTCAATTAGGCTACAATTAATCTGATGATATGTACTTCAGACTAAAAGCACTGTCCACAGAAAGATCAACTGGCAAAGGAGGACTTCCAGTCAGAGGACGGCTCTGTCCGAACCAAGCGGAAGGCTGAGAGCCAACCAGTGGGCATTGTTTGGCCCTTCATGCCTACAGTAGGCAGGGAGTACTGAGAAGCTGTGGGAAGGTTCCCTGCAGATCTTGGGGGTGGGTCTGGCCAGAGGAACAAGGAAGACTTTTCTTACCACTGAGGAGCTTTCAATCCCAGATAGGCATCAATAGGCAGAAAAGACAATCACAGAGGACGTCATTACGTCTGTATCCTTTGAATGAACACTTTGGTTATGGACACTTCGAACTTCCAAGCACCCATGTGTTGAATAAATGACATCGGTTTCGAGGTATCGTGTGATGTTCCCAGGCTCATCCACATTCTTGTTAGCAAAATGGCAGAAATCTCTTTGTTTTGACTGCCTGTCTCTTCCACCTTTTGATCAATGTCCAGGCTGAGACCTAGATGTCCCAGGAGTATATCTCAATTTTCATGGTAATTACCTTTCCTTAAAGTTAATTATCATTTTTACGTGACTCATCTTAGTTGCCTCTAACCACTATTTAGACCAGAAGCGTGAGAGGCAGCCTCCACTCTCCACTCCCCTCTCTCTGCCCAATCATGAGTCACATTCGTCTCTCCAGAGCTGTTTACTGGAGTCCTAGGAGATAAGTAAGCAAAGGGGAAGGCAGCAGTTGTGGCTTTTAGCTTTTTCCTACCTATATTATAAACAAGCTACCCTGGGGGTGGGGGGGGGTGGAATGCACACAATGTCTATGTCTTCCTCTTGTACAGGATGAAGATGTTTATATATAAGAATTTTGGCAGTCTGTTGAGTCACTTAATTGAACTCTTAAACTTCTCAAGTTGACACAATGTATCAACCAGTACATATGCTAAGAGAAAATTTTCTATTTCCTAAGAGAAAATGAAGCATTTGTTTTATAGCTTGAACAATCAAGCCATGGCACAATTAAATAATGTGTTTCAGAAAGCCTGTATGGGAGCAGGATGAGCCCAAAGCCCAGACTCCCCCTATCCAATGCCAATACCAATGCTTCCGTGGATAAATATCTCCAAGCACAGTCCAGACTGCATTCTGTTTAGAAAGAAGGAAAGAAGAATATTAATTCTGGCCCTCAGAGAATCCCAATAGAAACACTTAAGTACTCTTAAATGCACTCAAATAAAAAGGGCAATTAATACAGCTCTAAGAAGGATGGCTTTTGGATCTATAAAATATTGACCTTACATGGCTGTGAGGACTAAATAAGAGAGTATGTATGGAAACCTATGGGCCCTTCAAGCCCAGAGCAGCACAAGGGGCCGAGAGGAGTTACCTATCCAGGTGGGGACGACATAGACCCAGTGGGCAACAACCTGTTTAAACAGGCAGAAACTACTCAGTTCTAACAGTGTGAGATTCAGGAAGTAGGTGCTGAAAATCACTAACGCTTCCAATTTTTCAAAAGAAATATTTCTATATTTAAATGTTGAGGTTGTTGTTGTTGTTAGTTTGTGTGTCTTATTTCTATGTAGATTAAAAAGAAACCTGAAATCTTGGAGAAGGATTTTGGCGTGAGGCTGCTGCTTTGCACACTCTGGCCTGTAAATGTCTGTAGGGATGCTCTTATCCAATTCAGAACTTTCTGGAGATCCCAAGAGCAAAGCCCTAAGGTCCAAGGAATTTGGAGTGAGAAGAGGCGTGCTCCCCAGCGAGGCAATGTTAACAGCGTGCAGAAGGGGATTAATGATCATCTGTTGCCAGGAAGCAAATGTGATAGGTGAGAGCCATCAAGCAGGCAGAAAATTAGCAGAGTCTGAATCAATCTGCATTTTACAGTCAAAGGACTCAATCAAGGTAGAAAACAATAAAGAGGAAACTAAAATCAATGTGTTCCGAATGGTTTATTTTGGATCCTGGCTCTAAAAGGGAAGTCACATAAAACGCTGTGAATAGCTTCATGAGACACATGGCTGTCTGCACTTTCTAAACACTTGAGGCAAGCACAACAGCACAGTATCCCTTGTCCTGAGCTCCAAGTACTCATACATGGGATCTTGTCACCTCACTGCCTAGAACCTCTTATGCCTTCACATACTACGTACAAGGAGATAAAAGCTAAACTCAACCCAGCAGATAAATAGAAACTATAAAAATGTTCCAAAAGGATAAAATAGGAGTTGCAATATAAAAAGTCACAACAGCTCAGTGGATGGGGCTGGGGTTCGATCCTCCCAGGCCTGCCTGCCGGCCCCGCCTCTGGAGCATGCTGAGACTGCAATTAAGACTGGGCGTGGTGGTGTGTGCCTGTAATCCCAGCCCTTGGGAGGCTGCAAACAGGCGGATCACTACGAATCCAATCTAGTAGTGAGACCCTGAGCACCCTGGAGACCCTTCCTTAAAAAAATACAAAAAAGCAAAAAGGCACAACAATGTTCTTTCCACTAGTTCTGTGACACAGTGCTCCTTGGGCCAGTTGGTGGCACCCCGTCTTTCTCACTACTGAAGCCGAAACCTGGTGCCATTGTCTAGATCTGTAGTTTCTCCCCAGAGTCTGTTGTGCAGGCTTACCATCCATCAGATAGTTAACCCATCGATGAGTTGACAGCAGAATGTGTTACTAGGAAATGGGACTGACTGTAGGCAGGTCACTGTGCGCCTGACCTCAAGGAGGATATGCTCGTCCCCAACGCCTTCCTTCTCTCTCTGCCTTCCTTCTCTCTCTGCTTCCTGAATGGCTTGGGTGAGTGGCTTCTTTTTCCATGTCCTTCTGCCTTCCTGTTTTTGCTGCGGACTGAGCCCTCTGAAACTGTGAGCTAAAGCAAACCTTCCATCTTTTAAGTTGTGGGTGTCGGTTACTTTGTCTTAGCAACTGGAAAGTGACTAATACGCTAGGGGTAAATGTTGACCGTCCTCTCTCAGACCAGTCTCCCAGTGACGTCGGCACCTCACCTACTGACTTACCTGCAGCATAGGTTGGTAGGGTACTTGTAGCCTCCACCAGAAGCAGACTGCCAAAGTGGCCCTGTTTTCATTTGTAGAGTAGAAGAAAACTGTCTTCAGGCTCCTCGCAAGATTTCCACCTAGAAGAGAAACAGAGCTCCTCTGTTCTTTGGCAAGGCCAGTCTCACGGCTATGCAGAGTGAGAAAGAATAATCCAACCATGCCCCAAGAAGAGCAGAAATAATTTGCGAGCAGTATTGGTGACCGCCACCCTGCCTAGTATCCATTTTCAACTGAACACCCCAAGCGATCTTTACAATTATAGACCAGGTGGCATCCCTCTTCTGCTCCCCGTGCTCCCCAGCATCAGTACCCAAGCTGCTGGCTTCCCGTTTCAGTGCCGCTGCCACGTTTCCTGCTGCTCAGGTGAGCCAGGCACGTCCTCACTTCTGGACTTCTGGAAGGGCTGCTTTCGAAGCTCAGAGTACTCTTTCCCAGATGCACGCCTTGCTGGCTCCCTTGCCTCCTTCCAGGTTTTGCTCAAATGTCATCCTATTTAACATTGCATCCACGCAACCCTGTGTCTGACGAGAAGAACCACAGCTTCCTAGCTGCATTCTGTGGATAAATTTGCTTAATGTCTCAAAATTTCAATACTCTCCCTTGTAAGTCTAAAATAATAGTACTCATCCTGCTAGGTGAGTGAAGATCAGGGAAGAAATGCTTCTGCACTTGTAGCTGTTGTCTGACATAAGACTTTCTCTGGACAATTATCGAAGACAAAACAGGCCAGTGGCCCACTAATGGTCTTTTGTGGAATTCCATAACTTGGGGGCTTGGACGGCTCTTCAAATCTAGCCTTCCCAGTGCAGCTTCAGATCTTTGGTGGTGCTGACCAAAGGATAATCAAACAAAGCAAAAATCAAACAAATGTAAACAAAGGCTCAACATTTAGTAGCTGTCTAAGTTCAAGGGAAAAGTTTTCCATTTCTAGTCATCAGTTGGAAATTTAAGACTCACATTAGCATATTAAATGCTCTGAGCCCTCTTGCCATAGAGAGACCTGTTCAAGTATAGTTAACCCAGCATCCTCCAGGTCTAATTGGCCATAAAATTCTGGTTTCTTTCCTCCTTCATGCTCATGTTTATTAGCATCCTGTACAACTAATGTTCTGTTGAATGCAACTTGGGAAATGCTGATTCAGTCTAAATCTTACATTTAATTGACGAGTAAATCACAGACCAGCTAGGTTAAGTGTCCAGCTCATTGTTTACCAAGGCAAGATGAGACTAAAACCTCATCCAACACCAGGTTTCCCATTTCACGACAAAGAAAATCATAACAAAACAAAAATGTGCTTCCCCACTCAGACATAGTCAGACTTTGACTCACTACCCTGCTTTAGAACTCAGGGTTTCCCATCTGTTTCTGCCTTCTCTTTCACCTTGAAGAAAAGGATTATTCCCCTTTCAGCCTTGCACTTTTCCATCCAATGTGAAGCTCAAAGTACAGGGGAAAAAAAAGTCTAGACTTAAATTTTTGACAGAACTGTTAGTATTTATCTGTGCCTAGGTGTCTGACTGGATTCTAGGTCTCAGTGAGAGAGGAAATTGCTCTATAAATACCAGCCATGACCACCCATGGCCTCTCAGATAGGAGGACTCACAGGCTGAATGTCACACACCCATGACCTGCCATTCCTTACACTCCAGGCCTGCTCTCAGAGCTCCTTGCACCACGAGTGACTTACCACGTGCACATGCATTCTGCACCATTGTCTCATCTTTGAAATGCACTGCGATATAAGGATCTTTTGGGGACATGGAAGTTGGCCGACGAGGTAGATGTGATGGAATCAGAGGCTGGACAGGTGCTGAAGGAAAACATACTTCTAGACTGAGACATTTAGTAGCATTTCCCCAGCATGCGCACAATTTACCATGTAGGAGAGCTCTCTCTGGAGTGACAGGTTTGTTGCTATTCATGTCTATGAAGATTATGAATTTCAACATGTAATTTATTATTGGATGATAAGATATGACAAAAATGCCTCTTGATGACACATGGTTGTGTATAATACGTCCTTTCTTCATGATCTTTCTGCATCCGGGCTCTCCTCAGCTTATTTTTGCATCACAAGGGCTTCTTGAGAGCAGCAAGGGTGATGTGACGTCAGCTTTGTTGGTGGGTGAGTGGGCTGAGAAGATTTTAGAAATTTTCAAAGCTTTCAAGCTTTGAACTTTCATCACTACTCTCAGTTCTGGCCTGTCTTCACAGTCATAGCTTCTGAGCTATGAGAACTATTTTAAATACTCCTCCTCCTCAGTCTTGTTCCTGAGTGGGCCACTTTGCTGATGCTAGGGAAGTGACTCGTGGTGGAAGCCATGCCAGTCAGTGGAGTCATGTAGGCCCCAGGCCCTAGCTTTCCAGTGAAAAGTGTCACCTCTCCTGTCTACATAGCTCTGAAGAAAGACTTTTGCCACCTATGCTAATTTTAGTAAGACCCTATACAATCACACAGCCAGTATATTATTTTTTGTGTGTGAAAATCTACCCCCAAATAAAAGTACCCTTAATATTTAGTTTTATCTGATTTTAAAACCAAATTATTTGTTGTGAACAACTCTGGAATCAGAGAAACACAGAAAATGCAAATGTTGTCCTCTTTTCCCTTCCAAAGCAGGAACAAACATTGACCCTTGTAGGCATCTCACAGGCTCGGTGCTTGTTCCCATCCTGTGAGCCCGAGCAGGAAGAAACTGGCCTCTCTGGCTTTGCTTTTCAGAGCTGGCTGCTTCAGTGCCATCTATAAGTAGAGCAAATTTAATCAATTCTGGGAGGCAGCAATGGAAGAAGGAGAAAATCCCGTCTGGTATGCCTTTCAAGCACTGGTTCTTAACTTTTATGAAATCATAGACCTCTTTGAGATTTTGATGAAAGCCACAGGTACTGTTCAGAGAAAAAAGTGAATCACCTACCTACATACATAGAATATTTTACATATAAATTTATATAATTCGTGGGCCCTCCTTGAAACTCACCCACAATTCCCTTGAAGTCTTCACGTTAAAAAGACTCCTGTTGTAAAAGAAGCAACATCCACAGAATTTATCTACAACTTCTATTTATATATTTATTTGTTTACTTATCTGATGTTTTCTCCCCCACTAGATTGTGAGTTTCAAGACAGCAGGGACAATTTATTTTACTGAAAGATAGATGCCCAATGCCTTGTGGGTAGTACCTGCCTCATTTACTCATGAAACAAATTAACAAATAAATATATCATGAATGAACACCTATCAGAATGTCTTCCATCCTCAGGGGCAGTTCATGAACTATGTTAGAAGGTGGACTAGCTAGGGCAGGGCAGGGAATGAAATATTAGAAACTTCCTTTTTACATGGGCTCTGAAAGGATAGTAGACAGCATTGTCCCCTACTGGTGGGAGTGGAGGTAGGTTGGTTGTAAGGAGAAGTCAGTAAAGGTCCAGGTCCTTGCTGTCTCTGCCCTATGAGGTACTCACAGGCTGGACTTTGTAGTAGTCCAACCCTGATCCACGATTCAGATGCAAACCCTGAGTTGTCCACTCTTTCTTTTCCTTCCCATTATATTACTTCACACAATGACTTTTCCCCGAACACAGAACGATTATGCTTAGGCTCCAGCATCTCTCCCCTCATTCTCAGCGCTTAGGTGGCTGCATCACTTTGTCCACACTCACCTGGGAATGACGCTCTTACTCCAGTTCATGGTGCTGCTTATTGACAGGTTTGCCTCCAATATGGTCCTGGACTGGATCCCACTGGACTCCTTCCTGAAAGAGCAGGCAGGAGTTTGGCATGCAGCTGGGTTCAGAGAGCCTGCGAGCAGTGCCCTGTTCTCCCGAGGCGTCGAGCAATGCACAGAGCCCTGGTGTCCTCTTGGCCTTCGCTGGATGTCATTACCCTGTTCAGTGCACTTAGCACTAAGCACACGATAAACACAAATGTGCTCTATGAGCTGAGCAGTGCAAGCGATAAAGTGCTTGACAGATTCAGTCACTGGCACGCTGGTGGCTGGAAGGGGAGGGTGGGGGCAACGGCAGAGGCATGGCGCCTGCTGCTGGGAGACAGCATCGTTCTTCAAGATAGGACCGTAGTGTGCATTTATCCCTTGCCCTTGACCTCGCTGGTCTTTGGGACTTCCTGGCTTCTAACTCCAACTGTTCTAAATGAGAATGGCTGGTACCTCGCAGGTCATCAATAAAGAAGTGCTGGGTTCCATTAAGAAAATGATTTGTTGCAAATATTCAAACATATATTGAATTTCTCTCTTCCAGAGAGGCAGGTGTTATGCTAGGCATTAGAGATGAGAGAAGGTTCTTGCTGTTGTAGGTTCTAGTCCAGAGGAAAATATTCACCAGGCAACAAAAGACATAGTGCAATATCACAAGACATACAACTGACTGAAATGATTCATCTGTGAAAATGCAAAGATGGAGATGACTAGCTCAGCTCAGAGCCCTGAGAACATACAGGAAGTGATGTAAGCATGCGCTCACTCTGTCCCTCCCTTGGGCATTGCTGATGTGCCCACGGTGGTGTGAAGCGCTGGCCGTAAAAGCTGCAGTCACTTGTGTTCTAAAGGAGCTAAAATTTTAGTAGAAGAGGCAAGCAAATGAGAAGCTATTGAAGGCTAAGCACTTGCTGAGGTTTGTAATAGTGCTTATAATCATTAATTTCCTTTTCTGTAGGACTGCACAGGCTCAGTCATGCCCTGCATGCTGGGGAGAAGAGTGCGTTTTCTTGCCTCCTTGGCATTGGGTGTGGCTGTGTAGCTTGCCCTGGCTAGTTGGGTGCGAGCCTTTCAAATCAACTTATATCCTCTCAGGAATTCTGCAGCCCACTGCGCTTTCACTGCAGGCTCATTTTGTTCAAAGGTTGTCTGCCACTACAGCATCTTGTCTCAGCAGGGGTTTTCCCTTAATCTTGGGTCCTAGGAGAAGGCCTGATCCTGACCCACATGCTGAAGCTGAGACTAATTATCTCACGCACACAACAGGAGTGATGAATACTATTTTGGTTTGTTTTTCCATAAGCTACTGAGACATTGGATTTGTTTGTTATGCAGCATAATCTAGTACAGTGCTAAAGTAAAAATAAAAGAGAATTTGGTTAGGAGGCATGCAAGAAGTTCAACAGTCAACCTTGAGCAATGGTCAGCAGAGAATGCCTGAAACAAAAGAGACGCACAGAAGCTGAACCTGAAAGATGAGATGTCAAAAAAAAAAAAAAAAAAAAGTCGCTGACTCAAGAGGTAGGAACAGTCCTGCTGAGAAGCAATGTCACAGTGTGCGATGTCATCGAGCTTAGTTATGGATGTATGCTTGTAGAAGCCAAGTTGAAGAACAGATTAATAATATCAAAGTCTGGAGAGATATAGAAAAACAAAACAAAATAGAAGAAAAAGCACGTCATGAAGGAGTCTCCATGCTGAGTCAGCAATTAGGACTCTATCTTCTTGGATTAGTAATCAGAGGGATCATAACAGGGGAGTAGGCAGTGACTTGACGTTGGGATGGGTTTGTCTGGCTGCACTTGGAGGACTGGCTCAGCTGAGGAACAGGTCCGAGACAAGGGAGGCATTTAGAAGCTGTTGCTCTCCAGCGTGCCATGCCAACCCCGCCCCTGGGGTGCGACGAGACTGGGTGTGGAGGCACGCACCTGTAATCCCAGAGCTTGGGAGGCTGAAAACAGAAGGATCACTATGAGTCCAATCTGTGTAGTGAGACCCTGTAGGTCCTGTACTAAATACATTTCTAAAAAGAAACAAAAGAAGCTATTGCTGAACAGGTGAGAGAGACCAGATAAGCAGAGAGATAAATTGCAGCCAGGAGGCAATGAGTCCAGGAGATCCAGGGTCCAGAAGACTTGGTAGCTGACAAGAGGCAAAGCAGATGTGCTAAAGCGAGAAGATGTCCATGTTGCTGGAGGGACAGTAAATGGCTAGGGATGCTGCTCCCTCCAGGGAAGCGGATGGGCAAGGCCGACGTGCAGGAGGGGAGGTGGAGAAGGGGCCTTGCCCAGAGCTAGGATCCCTGGGGGGTTTCTCAGTGATGACAGCCTTTAAGAGCTGGTGCAGCAGGCTAGAGTTCAGAAGGCAGATCTGGACAGAGACAGAGAAATGATCATCGAAGCCTTGGGGATGAACAAGAGTGAAAGTGTACAGAAGGAGAAGAAAGCGAGGAAAGGGAAGTTGAAAGAGTGCAGGAATGATTACTGCGAGACAAAACGCAAATCCAGAATGCAGCCCTGACGGGACAGAGGGACACTGTGGCTGGGCCTCCAAAGTTCTTACGCTCGTCTTAACCTCCAGTACTTTCAAAGGTGATCTTATTTAGAAATAAGTAATTCAAATGGAGTCATACTAGAAAAAGGTGGATAGTAATGCCCTGTGACTTGTGTGTTTATGAAAATAGATATTTAGAAAGAGCCGCACACACGCACACAGAGGACGAGCAGCACACGAGGAGTTGGATGACACTCTCCCTAGCTGAGGACCTCCCCGGGAGAGAAGAGAGCATGGTCCAGCCGGCAGGTAGCGCTCACCTTCTGACCTCAGAGCTGCGAGACAGCACACGGGCTGTTGATGCCACACAGTTTGGTGTTCTTAGTCACAATGTTCTTAGAAGACGAAGGCAAAGAGTGAGCAGGGGATTTTGTTCTGTGATAATTCTCTCATTGCCCTGTTTCACTTAAAGTAGAAAAAGGCCTGGATAAAGAGAAATGGGGCCGGCCAAATAGCTCAGTGGATTACAGTACCTGCCAGTGGCACAGGAACTGGGGATTTGATCCGTGGGCCTGTTGTGCCTCCCCTCCCCCGGAACACGCTGAGACAGCAATTGAGACTGGGCGTGGTGGCGCTTGCCTATAATCCCAGCTCTTGGGAGCCTGCAAACAGGCAGATCACTATGAATCTGATCTAGTAGAGACCCTGAGCACCCTGTACACCCTTCCCTAAAATACAATAAATAAGTAAATAAATAAAGGAGAGAGAAATGGGAAGTAGGAGAAAGAGGGGACACACTGGGTGGAAGGAAGTCTCTAAAGACTATTGCCCAGGGCACTGGGGCGCCATGGCAGGCAGAAGGCAAGGAAAGCTGTCTGGGTGGGGTAGACTCAGGCAAAGCAGGGAGTTTCAGAAATTCCCAAGTGGCTCTTCCTTTGAAGTCTCCATTCTGATGTCACCTTATCAATGGAGCATCTCTTTATTACCTACTCGAGATATTGCTTTGCCACTGCCAATGTCGAGACCTCCCTGCCCCTTCTTTCCTTTTCTCATGCACAGCATCACTGTTGGACACAGCCATGGTGGTACCTGTACTTATGTACTGCCACTTTTCACCAGAATGTAGGCTGCACATGTGCAGAGCCTTTGTCTGCTATGTTTGCTGTTGTGTTCGTCACAGCTAGAGTCCCTCATGCAGAGAAAGGGCTTGGACAATGCTTGCTGAATGAATGAATGAATGAATGAATGAATGAATGAATGAATGAATGATGTGCCTAGCTTTTTCTCTATTGAAACAAGGAGGTAAGATTGCCCACTGAGGCAGGAGAAGACAGGATGGCGAAGGGGAGGGAGGCAATTCAGGAAGAACAAATATAGGGCCATAAGTTTTAAAGGTCCAGTGAAAGAGGCAGCCTGTGAGTTTACTGATGAGTCCTGCTTTTCTCCAAAGGTTCTTCACAGCCCACATGAAGTTGAGAACAAGGCTTATAGATCTAGTGGTGGTGCTTTCTCCAGGTTAATATTTTAGAAAGAGGCCAAGTATAGCTCGGCCATTAGCGGGGTAGGTGATGGGATAGATCCCAGAGTTTTGCCTCGATGGCAGAAGAAAGAGGAATGAGAGAGAACTGAAGGATGAGAGCAGAGGAAGGAGCAGTCCCTGTGATACTGAACTGGAGGCTTCAGCTAGCCCAAGCAAGAGGGTGCTGCAAGCCGTGCTCTCTGTGACTGGGAGGCTGTGTGACCGAGCACTCCAGGCTGGCAAGGGTCTTGCGCACCACACTTAGGTGTTGTCATTAGGAAAAGGATTTGCAAGTGGAGTTAAAACTCAGTTTAAATTTGGATTTTAAAACTTATATTGCTGTGTGATCTTAGATGAATTATTCTCTCTGGGTCTCCAGTTTATCATTGGAAATGAGGGAGAATAATAACATTTTTCATTTTTAATAACATCTTCCTTATGGAATGTTTGTGAGGATTGAAGGAGATAAGATCCATAAATGAAACTACTATATTTAAAAAAATAAAGTAGTAACACGTGACACCACATGTTACTTGTATAGAGTAAATGTGTAATATATATTGATACCTTTTTTGGTTTGTTTGTTTTAGGGAAGTGTTTACAGGGTGTCCAGGGTCTCACTACTAGATTGGACTCAGTGATCCACCTGTTTACAGCCTCCCAAGAGCTGGGATTACAGGTGCACACCACCATGCCCCATCTCAATTGCCATCTCAGTGTGCCCCAGGGCGGGGCTGGCATGGCTGGCCTGGAGGTTGAACCCCTAGTCCCTGCACCTGCTTGTAGGTGCTCTACTTTGCTGAGCTATTTGACCAGCCCTGGTATCTTATTCTGCTACTTCCTTGCTCTTTTTTTTTTTCCCTTTAGATTAGAGGTTCAGGACTCGAATAGGGTTTAAGCCAAAGTACAGAGGAATGGGGATGTTAAATCTCCTGGGACACTGATTAATACAAGGATACTTATGTACTCCTCTGCATAGACCCTTCACCCTGCTAAGAATAGCTGCAGGGGGTAACGGGGTGACTCTGCAAGATTTTATTCAGATAAATAATAGTCTTCCTTTATACCCATAGCTGGGAACAGGAGAAGTGTTATGAAAGAGGCTTGAAATCTTGTAGCTTATATTCCAAAGTACAGCGAAAATTCAAATCATGACTATTGTACACAACCTGGTCTAATTACAGCATCTTTCAGCTTTATTTTCTTCTGAGAGGTGAAATGGAGAAAATAAAAGTTGCTTTAGACGGCTAGGTAAGGGTAAACGAGGTCATGGATCTTAAGGACCTCTGCTGGAGGGCCCCTTGGGACTCAGCAAGTGCTCTTCAAGTGGCCGTAGTAATTCTTGCTTGGGTTGCTATTGTTGGTTTCCACGGGTCCCTGGATCTGGAAAATGTTCAAGATTTTTCAACAGGTTTATGATCATGACTTACATGGAGAGAAAATAGTGTGTGACTAATGTATTATTTAGGGTGGGTGACAATTTCTGTTACAAAGAGAGTGCAAATTACAGTGCTCTAAGAAAAGTAGAAGTGTATTCCTCTCTCCTAATGGGGCAGAGATGGAGGCAACTCTGCCGCTTCCCACATTTCACTTCTGCCTCGGAGTCCAAGGTCAGACTGGACTCAAGTCCAGCCGTTCAGGTTTTCTCACCTTCAGAACCTACAAGAGTTTCTATTGCCAGAAGCAGAGAATAGGTAACGGGCTAAAAAGTAAATGAATGAGATCGCCATGAACAAAGGAATCTGGGGGCCAGACGTGACTGTTCCACCATGTGAGACAGCTGGGGCAGAGGCCACTCTAGCAGCTCACAGCTGGCCTCCTGCCTGCAAAGCCGGCTCTGGGGTAGCCTGGCCCACAAGGCTGGGTCACAGCTTGGCTTCAGGCCACATACCTAGGAAACTGACTAGTGATGGAAGACTTCCAGGGGAGGACCGTCATCTCTCTTTGCAAGGCAGTGGATGGGGAGGACCGTCATCTCTCTTTGCAAGCACTGCCTGCTTTATTAGTGAAAGTAATCACTGTCAATGCTTTAATCCATTTCCAGGGTTTGTTTGGAAAATGTCTTTCAGTTATACTTCAATTACTGCTAAGAACCACCCCCTTTTCCCATTGGCACAATAGCCATTTACACATACATACATATACATGGGTACACACACACACACACACACACACACACACACACACACCCAAGAGCCTCTGAATTGGGTTCAAGTGTAGCTATGGTCAATATATTATGAAATGTAGGCATCAAGAGAAACGATACAGCTGGGCACAGTGACACATACCTGTAATCCCAGCACTTGGGAGGCTGAGGCCAGAGGATCACTGTGAGTTTGAGGTCATCTTGGTCTAACCTGAGCTACATAGCCAGCCTAAGCTACAAAGTGAGACCCTGACTCAAAAAAAGAAAAGAAAATACAACTTATTCTTTTATTCAGCACTGACACACACACACACACACACACACACACACACCTTGTAGTCATATTATGTTCCACACACAAGGCACAGAGACAAATGAAGCAGGAACCATGATTCTAATGTATTAAAATTAATTGAGAAAGAGAGACCAGTAAACTGGTGATTGTAATAAAATGTGTGGAGGTGGGAAGTGCCGACATGGAACCCAGGATCTGCGGAGATGCTGTGAGAGATAGCCACCCTGTTCTGGGAGTGAGGCCAAGTTTCTCTCTCTCTCTCTCTCTCTCTCTCTCTCTCTCTCTCTCTCTCTCTCTCTCTCTCCCCCTCTTTCTTCTTTCTTTCTTTCTTTCTTTCTTTCTTTCTTTCTTTCTTTCTTTCTTCTTTCTCTGTATCTTTCTTTCTTTCTTTTATGGTACCAAGGATTGAACTCAGGACCCTGTGCTTGCCAGCCAGGCACTTATTCTACTGAGCTGTCTTCCCAGCCCCCGGGCCAAGTTTCTTGGTTACAATGGTCCTGAGGTTGTGCTTGAAGGAGAGACATTAATTTATCAGGCAAAGCATACATGAGGAAGAAAATGTGTAGAGGAGGGGGTTGCTTAGGAAGAAGGGAAGGAAGCTGTCTCTAGCAAGTGGGACAACTGAATGGCTGAAGCATAGGTCAGGGCAAAGCAGACTTCAGAGTTGACATCTAAGGAAGAGACACATTGTTTGAATGACATGTGGTTTCAAAACTCTCCCTGCTTTGTCAAAGTTTTGCTTTACCAATTCTCCCAAGACTGGGGTAAGCTGGTTCTTTAGAACTGTGTGTTGGACTTTTTGGTGAGAAATGGGATGGCTCCTTTTGAAGCCTCCACCTCTGACCAGTGCTTGATATTCTAAAAAGTAGGTGGTGGATGAAACCAGACATACTCTATGACTTGCAACTCCATAACCAGAGCATTCTCAGCCAGGAAGTGTGGGCAAGTACAACTCTTGGGGATCCGCCTTTCTGGCCACAAGTATAACCCTGGGACACATTGAGGTGTGCTAATGTTTTGGGTGACTGTGACAGTAGAGGATCTCTCTAGGTTTTCTTTCCATAAACAATACTTGGACAAACAAAGTCAGTACTAGGGGTGGATATTGCCAAGATAGAGCTTGACAAAATCTTACTCAATGTTTTTTCTTTGCTTTTATGCAATGGGATTTCACTATGTAGTTTAGGCTGGCCTTGAACTCACTTTGTAGCCCATGGAAGTCCTCCTTCCTCAAACCCCTAAGGGGTGAGACTACAGCACAAGTCACTACACCTGGCTAGCTATCTGATTTTTATACTAATATTTGCCAGAATTTACACTGAATGAGCTCCTGTTGGAACTGGGTCCTGGTCCAGGCCATGTCTGTTCTCATTGATCTCTTCTACCCTTACTGCATTATTAGCAAAATCAAGAACTGCAAGAGAATGCTGGGATGCTGTCATGAGTGTGAAGCCCTTTGAAAGGTGTCCCTTGTCTTCTGAAGTCACTCTGTAGAAGCTGCCACACCTCAGACTTGTGTCAGTCAGCTAGTGCAATGACACTTTTGCTAGAACTGACATTACTGGGACCTGCCCTGAGCTCTGCATCTATCTCTGGGTTCCTCTTCACCATTAATGAAGTGATGGATGGGGAGGGACTCTTAGGAAAAAAATTAGCATGTATCAAAATAGCAAGGGAACACTGAACCTCTACATCTTAGGCAGAACTTACATTGGAGATTAGGCCAGGTTATAATTTACGGAGGCATAAAGTGTTTGCAGGAAGGGTTTCTCCTTTCCTTTTCCGGCACCCAGTGGACGCCTATATAGACAGGACTTCCTGGGGTCTTCTTCCTCTATTAACACTAAAGCTCACCTTTTCTGCAGTCTCCACTTCGGGAATCTCCCATCCTCGCCTCGCAAGATCCGTTGACAGTGATGGATACATCCCAATTACACTCCCATATTCCAACAGTTTGCCGGTGGGAGCGCGTGAGGGATGATGGAAACTGTCCCTGGAAGGCATCGTGAGGGGAAGACAGGAGGCGTCCCTCGCAGCTACTTAAGAAGAATTCCTGGGGAGTCTCTCCGCAGCCACTTCATTTAGCCAGATCCCTCCCTCATAAAAGAGGCTTGCGTAATTGAAAGGCTAAAGCAAAAGCCTCCTCCGGGTGCGAGGGGCTGAGGGGCTGGGCTGGGTGGACTCCTGCGCACTGGCTGCTGCACGGCTCTGACGGGTCTTCCGTGAGTGCAGCGGAGACTTTATAGGTCACGTGGGACACTGAGTCCGCGATTAGCTATGACTTCTCTGCTTACATATTTGCTGGAGAGACACTGTGAACCGGGCAGGTAGAGGAGACAGAGCAACCTCCAGCCACTTGATTATAACTTGGCTCACCATCTTCCAAGCACAAGTCATACCACATGGTGAGTCACAAAGTCAACACGTGGGGCCCTGGTCAACCTTTTCCTAAGAAATAAATAGAATGGAATAGGCAGAATAAACCCCTCTTCTCTGCGAGACAATCTATGGTCCCTTTCTTCTGAGGTATCGCTTGCAATCTCCCTCAGCAAAAATTCAATGAGAGATGTGTTTATCCTCACATGCTCCGGATGAGGAACCAGGCAAAGTGACCCTAGTTAGGGCGCGTGCATTGCCGTGGAGCACCGCGCTTCAGATTGGAGGCGGAGTATTTGATACAGGTGACAGTGGTTACAGCAACCACACAAGGAGCCATCAGAGTGAAGCTCAAGCAAAGTAGCCCTGAGCGAACCCCTCTGTGGAGGAGGATGGTCCTAGTGGGGGTACAGAGTCAGTCAACGTGGGCAGTTCCGGTCCACTGAGACACAAACTGCTTTTAGACAGTGTGTTAACAATGGGAGAGCAACAGTCTCCAAGTGTCCTCCTCGGGAGGGGCTTCACCACCGGGAAGTGCTAGAAGGAGGCGTTTGGAGCACAGGCTGCCTATCTCCAGGGAAAGTGGAAGCCGTATTCTGCTCCCTGGAACGTACAGTTGGGAGTGGCCCATGTTGAACAAAGACTGTGCATTTCCTGGCTATCGAGGTCTCACTGATTAGAGAAAGGGTGATGTACTGACACGCACAGAAGAGCCAGAAGCACAAGGTGCTTTTAGGAAGCAGCCAGAAGCAGGCAGCCGCTCGGCCTGCAATGCCTTATGCAGCAGTGTGATAGGATCCACCGTACACCTGCCCGCCTGGGTGTGGGCGTGATGACATTTGGGCCACATGCTTTGCCTGCAGAGCCCATCTGGACTCTTCTCCGAGGTCCAGTCGTGTTTGGGTGTCTCCTTTCTGCTCTCAATCCCTGGTGCCACATCAGTGTGAATTGCCACCTCAGGCCAGGGTATCTCCCTAGTGGCTTCCTGGTCCCCACCAATCAGTTAGCTGCCATATTTTGCCTTCTCTGCATGATCTCTTCTCTCAAAGCTGGGTCCTTTGCCCTGGTTTTCCCTTTTGTCCTAGCCTGTGTTCCTCTATCGGCTTTTCTAGTTTTGCAAACGCTCAGCACAATCTTGCTTTGTCCATTTCCTCTCTTCTCTCCCACTCATGTCATTCCCAATTCATGCCTCAAAGAGTGCCTGTAAGGCATCTGTTACTCACAGTACCCATGCCAACTTTCTCAGACACCTGCTGCCTCGCAAACTAAGCTCCTTTAGGAAGTTTGCCCTGAAGAGAGATCAGAGAGATACCATCTCACCTTGCAGAAACATCTCTTTTGTAAAACTACTTCTTAAAATGAATTCAGCACAGTGAATTCATGGGATCATTAAGGATAGCAGTTTCTCTGCTTTGCTATGTGGTCTCAGTACAGTTGCCTCCGTTGGAAGAACTGCTTGCCCTCCGTCTACCACATAATCGCGTGGTACCTGAAGTGCAGTGGAGTGGGGCCCACGAAGGCAGTGCGGGAAAGACCCATCGCGTCACACTTGGTGCATTTATTACAGACTGCGAATTCAAAGGAGTAAAATGCAAAATTCTCAGGTAGTTTTAAGTTTGAGTTAGATTAGGGATTACAGACATATCATTAAAGAATTCCTGATATACTGATAGGGAATCTATGACGTAAGGAAGAGTCAAGCGGAAAGGATGCGTGTGCTCTCAAACTGCGGCAAGCAGGTGCCTGCTCCTTTAATTTTCTTTCCTCGCAGTCCAACAGGCCCCAAAGACGAAGCAGCAGAGGCACCTGCCTCCCTGCCCCCACCACGCGCCCAGCTCACCCAGCGTTGCCTTCCCTGCAGTCAGGAGCGGCTCCCTGCTGACGAATAGGAGATGTGGGTTTTGTCTTCAGTCTCCATGTCAGGCGCTCCCTTCAAGCACCGGGCATCCCGATGAGTCAGGAGTTAGAAGCAAGCGCCGAGGGGATTAAGGAATACAAACTGCAGTGGCCTTGCCACATGGCCCAAATAAAGGCAAAAATATTTGCTGCTCAGACTTTTTCATGTAAATTTCTTGGCTCTGTACAATTATCTCACAATCATATTGTCCCAAGAATAAATGAATATAGAAATACACTAAAGAAAATGTGGAAGTCCCTTCTTACCACTGTCTGCTGATTCATCTGTTTCCCTCTCAATCTACATGTGCATTTACATCTACGTTGTTTTATCAATAGAAGGAACATGATTTCTTGTTCTTTGACTTTTTGCATGATAATTTGACTCATATTTTAATGTTAGATATTATTGTTTTAATGTTAACCATAACTCACACAATCACACCTCGCTCTGTTTTTCTCACTCTTTTCTACAGCAATGTTGCTCTGCATAGAATGGAACAACAAATGCATACTTCAGAGCCTCCCTTCTGATGGGCCTGTGGGTGGTCCTTCTCTCATGATTTCAGGCAAAGCTGTAGTAAACATCCTTGTAGATGGTTGCTAGTGTCCCTGAGTGTTTTTCCAAAATAGAAAACCTAAAAGTAGAACTGTTGACTCCAAGGAAATGCTGATTCACACTACACAACTCTCAGGAAAACACTCTTTTCTTTTATCCTCAGTAATCCTTCATATTACCAATGTTTTAAAAAATATTCCCAATCCCCAGCAAAATGTGGGCTGAGTGTCATCGGTGTTCAACACTGTGTACTTTTGCTTGCTGGTAAACCTGGACACCTTACATGCCTATTTAATTACTGGCTTGTTTCTTTTTTCCTTTCCATGTATCCTCAGCGCTTTTCTCTGTCATGGGATGGGGAGTCAGTGGATGTGGGAATGCTCAGCTTGGAAGAGCTGCCAACTCCTCCGGGGACACTTCCACTGGTGAGATGACCCCCCAAGGTCCTGCCCTCCCTCAATCAGACTACCACTTATGACCGCTAGAAATGGATAGATGAATGGATTGGCCATTTCAGTGCCAAGCAAGCCAGCTCTGATGGGACAGGTGAACTCCTGAATCCTCTGTGGGGTAAGTCTTGGTCGTGTTGGCTTGTTTGGCCGCGTACCTGTTTTCACTGACCAGCCTTACCTGTCGAGGCTTTTCTCTGGTGCTGGGGCCTTAGGAAGCATCTTGGCTGGAGAACTCCATCTCCGAACTGGCTTTCCTCAGAATCCAACCTGCAGCAGTGTCTGTTTCCGTCTTCATTATATGCTGAGTACTGCAGTAAAATGAGGTACAAATGAAACTCCCTTCAGTTACTGCACAGAGGGTAGAAATGAAACCCGATCCATGGAGCCCTAATTTAAGTTCAGTTCAACCCTTTCCACTAGGTGGCAGAAGCTGGATCTCATACAGGACCTTGTTACCCCTTTCATTGGATTGAGGCCATCTTCCTGACTGGGGTAAGATGTGGCTAGTCTTCTTCATCACTCTCTGTCTACAGGGTCTACACTGGCGTCTCTTTATTTTTTCTGGCTCTTGGTCCTCAGGTGAGGGTCAATTCCCTGGACCCCATTCAGGGCTACTTTTCTGGTAGGTCAGCACATTTGTGGCACACAGGGGACTTCAGCTACGGTTCCGTATGCCATGCACGGAGGAAGCCTGTGAGAACGTGTCCGCTCACACTACACGGCTCTCCGGATGGGTGCTTTTCTGGTCTCCTCTCTACAACCCAGGGTTGGGACCGAGGAGAGAAAGCACAGGGTCTTGTTCCTCCCAGGCTCCATGAAGGAAGAGGCCATGTCGTGTTCTTTGTGTCTTGGTTTCCTGTCACTAGCCTAGCACGTCTTCATCAACACGTGCACACGCACAGGTACACAGGTACATGCATGCTCCATGCAAACTTTCTTGTGAGGCACCCCCAGTTTCTCAGGTCTTTTTCTTCCCTATTCAACCCTTCCTCCTTTCCAAATCAGTAGGATCTTCAGAATCAAAATCCCACTTTAAGACTGAGATGGCTTGAACATTTTCCCCTGATTTTTCTAAGCCACTTCCCGAGCATCTGAAATTCATGAACTGAGTGCAGAGCCTTTGTTCTCTGACGCTCCAAACGGGGGACACCTCAGCGCTGCCTTGGGAGGATGGGAGCAGGCATAGCAGGAAGAGGAGACAGTCAGGGATTCTATCAAAATATTATTCACCACACTGATGTTTCTTTCCCTTGTCTTTCAGGGTTGTTTATGGAGTCTTTTGTCATGCAGACATTTATAATTTTTGTACAGCAAAACCTGTCAATCTTTTCCTTTATAAATTCTAGGTTTTGTATCTTAGCAAAGCCTCGCAACATATAAATTAAAATATTTTTCCTGGTATTTTTGTCTAACACTTTGAAATTTTGTTCTTTACCATACACTCTTTAACTAATCTAAATGTTTTGTTGACAAGAGCATTAAAAAGCCTCTGTCTCTGTGTATCTCTCTCTGTCTGTCTCTGTCTCTGTCTCTCTGTCTCTGTCTCTCTGTCTCTCTGTCTGTCTCTCTGTCTGTCTCTCTGTCTCTCTGTCTGTCTCTCTGTCTCTCTGTCTCTCTGTCTCTCTCTCTCTCTCTCTCTCTCTCTCTCTCTCTCTCTC
>NW_004524758.1:773392-776574 GCF_000260255.1 Octodon degus
TCTCTCTCTCTCTCTCTCTCTCTCTCTCTCTCTCTCTCTCTCTCTCCTTCCTGGATAGACATTTTCCTAACACAGTTTATTCATCAGTCAATTATTTCCCCACTGATTTAAAATTGCTTTCTTATCGTAAGCTGAACTCCCATATGCACACTAGTATTTCTCCAAATTCTATTCCAGAGCACCCAGCACCCAGAACGGAATAAGGATGAGATGCTGGGCAAGTATATATTGTTCCTCTAATTGCCTTTTCCCACCCCTGGGTACATTTTATGAAAATAAATGTGACTCTACTATCTACAGATACTATGTTCTTATCCTCCTACACAACATGGTTCTTAAGTTCAGATAGGTTAGTTCAGTTGTGATCCACCCTAAATTAACCCAGTGACCACCTACAAGGTTTTTTTTTTTTTTTTTTTTTTTTGGATATTCTGGACCCTAAGGAAGTTTTAAGTTTTTGACTATATATGATTTTTAAAATTTCATTTTAAAGAGAATAAAAATAAAAAATGTAAAACGATACAAAATTTCAAAACAAGATGATATAAAATAAACAATTATTATTATATTGTATATTGTTATCTTCAAAATAGTTGTACAGATTACCAGATTTAAGAATGTAAAATTGGCCAAAAACTTAAGCATTCATTTTTCTGTTCAGGAAACCAATAGCAATTAGTGGTACCATCCCCCCCCCTTTTGAGTGGTTTCTTTTCCTTTGACAATATCCATTGTACCTTTCAGATTTTATTTATTCTTTCAGTTTCTAACACTAGGGAGACAATACAATGTCTACACATGGGAGTCATTTACATCACTTGTGAGTATAGTCTGGTTGCATTCATTTATCTATAAGAGACTCGAGATCATCTTTCCATATAGCTAAGTAATACTCCACTGTATAAAAGTGCTACGTCTTTTTTATTGATTTCTTAGTTGATGGACATTTGAGTTGTTTCCAGGATTAAACTATGACAGATGGTGCTGATACAAACATGGGTGCACATACATCACTGTGGCATGACGCTTTCTGTTCTTTTGAAAAGTACCCAGGAAGGGGAGGAGCTTCGCTGAATGAGGCCTCTAATCCTAGTTTGCTGAGGAATCTCTACACTGGTTTCCACAGTGGTTATACCAGTCTACACTGTCACCAACAGTGGAGATGTGTTTCCTTTTCCCCACAGCCCTCCAGCATTTGCTAGTGGTTGTCTTCTCCATTCTTCCTAGTTTTAGATGGAATCTCAGTGTTGTTTTGCATTTCTCAGACGACCTGATGTTGAACATTTTTTTCATATATTTATTTAACATTTGTATTTCTTCATCTGAGAAGTGTATACTCATCTTAGATGCCATTTTTTTATTGGATCTTTGAATTTGGAGGCCTGATTTTGTTTTTAATTCTTTGTATGTTCTAGATAATTTTTTAAAAATCTATATGTTCTGCCCTTTATCTGAGAGACAATTGAGTTGTCTCAGTATGTGGATTTTCTTATTACTCTGTTCATGAATTCTTTTGATGTGCAAAAACTTTTCAATAAGATGTTGAAATATGTCTCATGAGGTTTGGGTTTTTAATTCATGAACTCTCAGCCTACCCCTATGTCTGCAAGATCTCTACCTCCTTTCTCTTTCAGTAGATACTCCACATACCAAAAAGTAAAACTAGACCCATGTCTATCACCATGCATTAAACTAAAGATAAAATGGATCAGATCTAAATGTCTACTGATTTTTTATGTAATGAGACCCTACTGTATTCTTTGTATAAGCCAATGGGTACATTTTGAAGTATGTTGGACAGTTGTGCTATTCACTTATGGCCTATTGAGTCAGTATTGGCATTTCAATATTCCTAAAAAGTCTCTTTTGCATTTAAATTTTCTAAAGTATTGGCTTATTGTTGTAACTAGCATTCTTCTAATATGTGAAGTTTAATTCATGATTTCTTTTTTATACCTAACATTGCTTGTATAATCTCTCTACTAGCCTGGGCCTTTATGTTATTGGTCTTTTCAAATAACCAGATTTTATTTTTATTGATCAAGCTTTCTGTTTTTATTACAGTTTCTTTTAGGTCTTTCTCTTCCTATGGTTATTCATTACTTCCATTGACTTTTCTATTCATTTTCCAGTTTCCCTTGTAGCCGATATTGTCTGTTTGCTATAGTTCTGGTTAAAGAGAACTTCACAGGTTTTGCTGGAAGAAAAGCATTTGCTTTTCTTATAAATGGGACCGACAGGGGCTGACACCCCTTTCATATTCCTTTCCTCCTACTTAGACAATGAGCACAATCTTTGGAGAGCTAAGCAATATCTCCAGGGTAAAGGCAGACATAATTGCAAAGCCGTGGCTCTGATTTTGTTTAGCTGCTAAACCAATATGAGTACCTGCTCACCTCTGAACCTCTTTTGCATTGAGGAACATCTCCATGTCTTTATTGAAGGTGTTCTATTTTTACATTTTTTTAAAATCTGTAAACATATTCTTGAAAAATATATGCCTATTGAAATGACTTCTAATGCTTGTTGTCTAATAATGCCAGTTCAGTCTGTAAGTTTCCTTTGGCTATATTTACCATGATTTAATATGCAACATTCTCAAATATGTCTTATCCATATTGTACCTTCATTTGAATTCCTCTTAAGGAAAATTTTTCTTTTAAGTGAGGTAGCTTTCCTACTTTTCCATTCAAATTTCAGTTTCAATTTGAGAATGGGAGAGATAGGGTTCGGATGGTTACAGAGTTCAAAGAGTTTTCACCTGAAGTAAATAATTTGTGAAAATTTCATCATTTGGAAAGGCTCAGCATTTTCTATTTGTTGAAATTGAAACTCTTTCTGTCTTTCTAAATTTATCTGTCTGCCTATCTATTTGTCGTCTATCTATTATCTATCTATCTATCCATTCATTTAATTCATTTTTTAAAAGATCAGAATGTTCTTCTCATTATTAAAACATTCAGGTACTTTATGGTCTATCTGCGTATCATTTTGTTTTGAAAGTTGGCATTAATATCTTTTACTTTATGCAGCTGTTCCTTTCTTCTTGCATTTACGAAAGCTTCTATTTTGTAACCTTTTTGTTAGTTTTGCTAAAGCTCCTGACTATTATTTCTTTTGGATGAATGATAATTTTAGCCTATAAATGCCATGTCCTTTCACTTTGATTTCTGATTATATAT
>NW_004524758.1:776674-782545 GCF_000260255.1 Octodon degus
TTTAATATAGGGTGTTCAGGGTCTCACTATGTAGATAGGACTTGTAGTGATCCTCCTGTTTTCAGCCTCTCAGGTGCTGGGATTACACGCATGCACCACCACGCTCAGTCTCATTCACAGTCTCAGCATGCCCCAGGGGGCGGGGCCTGCATGGCACACTGGTGGATTGAACCCCCAACCCCTGCATGTGCCTAAGCAGGCGCTTTAATCCACTGAGCCATCTGGTCAGCCCTTTGTTTTGGTTTTGTTGCTTATTTGTTTTGTGGATAGTGATATACCATACTTGGTTTTTGTTATCATTTTCTTTAATATTATTTAAATCTTCTTTAATACTTTATTTCAGATGTGTCATTACAAAAACAATCTAAAATTGTTTTTTTTTCTTTAACCTACAACTCTACATCTTAATAAAGGAAGCTGATATGCTTATGCTCATACTTACTGTATTGGGTAGATTTTGTGTCTGTGAGGGCCTGACACCTTGTATTAAAGGAGAAGAGGCCAGGGATATCGCTCGGCTGTATCAGCACCTGCCTGGCAAGCGCAAGAACACAGAATTGATCCCCAGTACTGAATGCCGTGCTGACCCTGGAGCCCTGGGCATGGTGGTGCACCACTGTAACCCCAGTGCTGGGGAGGCTGAGAACAGGAGGATCATTATGAGTCTGAGCTGTGTAGTGAAACACTGAACCAAAGAAAGGCAGAGAGAGAGAGAGAGAGAGAGAGAGAGAGAGAGAGAGAGAGAGAGAGAGAGATTAAAAAGAAGATATTTAACTTGGCTCATGGTTTCCAAGGGTATGGTCCATGGTCAGTCGGCTTCAGGCAGAAACACCACAGCACAAGAGCCTGGTGGGAAACAGCTGCTCATTCCTGACATCTGGGAAGCAGATGACAGGAAAGAGCACTAGAGGGGAAAGGGGCCAGGGCCTGATGCCGCCTCCAGCTTGGCCCCACCTCCTTAGTGCAGATTCAGCTAGGAGCCCGCCCGTGCGCTAGCCATGTTGGAGGCTGTGTCCTATCAGCCCAGTCCCCACTCAGGAGTTTCTCTATCTAAGGAAGTGGACAATCAGGACCAAGCCAAGCAGATAATGAGGGCAGTAACATGTTAGGATTTCTTCTGATCATCAGCCCTATTTTTTTCGTTTTTATTCTTTACACTTGTTCCTAATCTTTAGCCCTCTCAAATGATTTCCTGTACTTTTAAAGCTGTTTGTACTCCTTTTTCTACCAATTTTGTTTTTTGTTTTTCATAGTAGTTTGGAAGTTATAATGTCTTTCAACCTTTCTGCACGTTATCCACATATCTTTAACACAGAGAATTAAATCTATTTCAAAAATATACAGTGAGTTAATCATTATATGTCTTATTTTCCTAAAAGCACATCATCCTACCTTGTTGTTTCTTCATGTTTCTTGCTCCACTTCTGTCAGCGCATCAAAACCACCACAAGGATAACTGATATCCTTAAGTTTAAGATGTTAAGTATTATTCATTTTTACAAAATTATAACATCAATAGTGCTTGCGGCTGAACCCTACAGAGGACTGGTTTCTTTCTGCCCTGCTAGCCTTACCTGCACTGCTTAGCACTTAGCGTACGCTTCCTGGACCCTTGATTATTTCATTAATACCATTGAACAAAATCGTTGTGCTCAGTGCTGTCCAGATAGCTTTCCGTCTCTCGTGGCTGGACCGTCCCGCATGGCACCCATCGCACGTCATCTCCAGAATCCACCTTCTGATGCTCTGCCACCACCGGTGCCCCAGGCTGGGGGCTTCTTTAAGTAGAAACTTTTTTTGACTCCTGTTTAATTTCTTTGCACCCACAGGGTACTTAGTATAAGCCAAGCAATAACATTTTGCATTAACTCCTGAGATTCCAGCTGTCTTTTGCACTGGGTATTATAATCTATTGTGATTGACTTAGTTATAATATTTAATATTTAAAACTATTAGCCAAATTTTCATTTAACCTGTGGATAACTTTGAGGAGGAGTGATTAAGACTTGACTCAGTAGTACTTGGAAAGGGCATGTCTCAGTGCAGGTGTTACATGAGCTTCGGACCATTAATCAGTGAGTGAATACGTCATGTGCCCCCTGAGATGGCTAGAGGCTTTGTTGCTTTACTTACAGAAGGCACAGAGCCTGTCACAGAGCCCGCACACAGGACAAACAGACGAAGCTCGTGAGTGCTTAGTGACAACTGATTTATCAGTGCGCACCTCTAAGTCATCCTGACCTGACAGAGAAACGCAGTGGAGTTCTGTGGGACACTCAGAGGAAATGGAATCATTCACTCTGTACTGTTGTCGTGTGACCACTATCGTTCTGGAGGGAGGAACACAAATGGAACCGGGGACTGCAGTGTCAGGACTCAGGGTCTGAACTGGCGAATTCCTTTTCTAGCCTGATTATTCCAGGGCTCTTCCATCTTTTGCTGCTCACTATTTCTCCATGTGTAAATGGGGAAGAAAAAGATGAGTAGAGCATGCTACCATAAAAATTTGCAATTAGAAAATTCTTGTTGTCCTTTTTCGTGCTTTATTATGTCTTTGATTGAGCTGCTATTGTGAATGGACAGCATATAAACAGAAGAGAAAGAAGGAGTGTGTGTGTGTGTGTGTGTGCGAGAGAGAGAGAGAGAGAGAGAGAGAGAGAGAGAGAGAGAGAGAGCCTGAACTTTCAGTCTGCACTGAAAACCACGTATCCTTCCCCCATGCAAGCACCTTCCTTGTGCAGTGACATTTCTACAAACAATTCACTTCTAATAACATCAAACATAAACAGACTCGTTAAAGTCACTTTTCTCACAGGGGACTTTGCAGCGGCAAACGGCATTTCTACACCGCTGTGGAAGGCACGAACCCTGCCTATGTGCCTGAGTGTTCGCTGCAGCAGGAAGTCGCGCCTTGAGGTCTGGAGGATGTCCCCTTCTTCCACAAGTAACTCTTCCCTTTGAATGGCATGCAGCAACATCCCGCCTGGAGTCACTTCTACACTTGACTAGCAATCTTAGGGGGTTTATTTTTTACTTTAACAACTTTTTATCACTAGGTTAACTCATGCATTACAAAATGGTTAGAAATTTCTGAAAGGACGTCATTATTTATTTTTTTTAAAAGCACTCAGTCTTACACAAGTAGTATCTAGTACTCTATTAGGACCTTACAGTTATTTGGCCAAGGCCAAATAATTCCCCAAAGAGAATAGTTCTCCAGCCTGTGGTGAGCGGGGTGGAGCGGGACTCAGCAAGCAAGGCTGGGCCAGAAAATGCTCAGAGCCAGCCAGGCTGCAACAGGGAGCCCTGTGAGCTGTCCTGGGACTCTACTTCCACTGTGGATTTTTATCCATATTCGTGACCTTCAGAAGTCCTTTCTGGACTAAGTGCAAGGGACACAGAGTGACTCCTAGCTCATCTAACAAAACAGCAACCAACTCTTAGCTAAAACAAGCAGGCAAAAAAGAAATCAAAGTTATAGCCAGTAGAAATCAAACTGTAATATGAAGTCAATCTTTCATTTCCTTAAAAAGGACCTCCTCCCAAATTACCCTGTGTTTCTACATGATTAGAAAACCAGTGCTCTCCAGGAGGTGAGCTCGCCCACACCCTGAGCCTTCTGAGGACAAGGGATCTACACACGGGCCTGTTTGCTGTGCTTCGTCCAGGGAGGCTCTTTCTCCTCCCCTAGTTCCTAATGGGGCGTCTGAGGCTCAGACAGCTTAAACATCCTGTAAATAAGAGCCTCATGTGAGTGGGGGCCGAGGGAAGATACCCGATCTGTCTCACCTCCCTGGTCTCACCTCCCTGGTCGCAGTAGCTATCATGCCTCCAGGCCTGTAATGTATCTCAGAAGAGCCGCTTCCCTTTCTTGAGATGTTGGTTTTGTCATTAGTGTTGCCTTCTCTGTATTTTCTTGCTTGCTTGGTGTTAGGCAGTGAGGACCAACCCGGATGGGGAGGGAGACAGGAGACATGGCCACCTGGGTCCCAGCTGCACCTGCACCACTGCAGCAGCCTTCTCACCGGGGACAGGACTTCTGTCTTCACTGAAAACCAGAAAATCTGTGCCCTATGTTTAGTCTTGTCATTTTTCTAAGATAACATCCATATCTCACATGCTGATATTTTCTGTACCTCAGTCTCCCACCCAAAAAAGTGACAATAACAAATACTTTATTAGAATTAATATTTTATTAGATTATGAAAAAATATGCAGATAAGCATTGAAAATATAATATAATATAATATAATATAATATAATATATATGAAATTCACTACATATTTGAGTGATGGGCTTGTCTGTGAGTGATGGTCCCAGAACGCTGTTCATCGTGCACCTGGATGCTGACCGCACTTCCCGCCGCTTGTCCCTGACGCGCCCTCAGCCGATGGAGCCTCTGCCGATGGGGACAACCTGCACAGAGGAACGTGGATCGCAATCCTTAGTGAAAGGAAGGGCAGAGTGTGTAGCTGGGTGGCTCGGAACACTCAGAAATGGTTCAGGCAACTGTCTCTCTTGCCTTGCTGGGCATAAATCAAGCACACTCACTTTCGAGGCTGCCAATTCAACAGCTTTTATAAGCACTTAATTCACTCAGAAATTAAAAGTATATACATGTTCCCGTAGAAATTACCATTATTCTTCAGAATGACACATGATTTGATTTTAAGCCTTTATACGTCTCTTCTATATCCTACTGTGGGTTAGAATCAGTCAGATGTCTGAGATGAATAGTTATTGCTGCCTAGCCCAGCCAGCTTCCCTGCACACTCCACGGACACCCTCCTCAGACAATCTGAGCCCTTCTGCCTGACAGGAGGCCTCCGTGCTGCCTGCAGGCCAGCAGCACAGGGACAGCTCAGCTGTAAGACAAGAGACCTCTCATCTCCTTTCTGGAAAAGCCACAGTATGGGTCACTAAGAACACCAGCTCGGGCTCCATTGGTGGCTCGCCCTGACTCCAGGGCTTCCGCTCTCCTCTGCTCTTCTGTCTCCATCTTCACATGCCCAGTCAGGCCTTGGGGTCCTCCTGCTCTCAGCATGATGCCTTCTTCATGACTCATGCACTGTAGGAAACTGGATCCCCTTCAGGTCATATTAAGGGATAGACAACAGCTAAATGTGTTCAACACGCACGTAGCACTTTCCGCCACAAAAATATGTCTACATTAATGAACAAGCCTGAGAGGATTTATTAGAGGCAGGTGGGAGTGAGAATTGTCGTAAGTGACCATTCAATCAAATTTTGAACTAAGGCAGCCAGACACATCTGAAATAAAAGAAATAGCATTAGACTTGGAGCCAGATGACCTGATCCTGTTCCCAGCTCTGCATGTTTGGTCCAAAGTGTGTGACTGACCTTCCATGGACACTTCTGTCCAGTGAACAAGGACAGTGTGGGATACAGACCGGATGGGTTTCCAAACTCTGCTGATCACAGAATACTCTCCCCAAATTCAGTTGGTAGAGCTCGGCATGTTTTTAGATATCATAAGGATAGTATGAAGTCAAAAGATGACGAAATATATAAATCTTTCTCCATATTAGACTATTGCTTCCTCAAATGGTTTCCAAAATACACATATGTATACCTGGGGAGAAACAGCCCAGAGAGAGAAGTGACCCCTAACTGGCAAGTAGGCGTCTGCTCTCAGGTCCGGCATAGGGGAGTGAGTCTTCCTCAGGCTTCCAGAGAATCTGCTCACCTTGCTTGGAGCATGCACTCAGCCTCCCCTCCAAGGCAGAGTACGCTCTGCTCAACTGCCAGCTGGGTGCAGGGCTGCAGAGTAGAGTAGCTGGGCTCTGCTCAACTGCCAGGTGGGCGCAGGGCTGCAGAGTAGAGTAGCTGGGCTCTGCTCAACTGCCAGG
>NW_004524758.1:782755-811033 GCF_000260255.1 Octodon degus
AACTGCCAGGTGGGCGCAGGGCTGCAGAGTAGAGTAGCTGGGCTCTGCTCAACTGCCAGGTGGGCGCAGGGCTGCAGAGTAGAGTAGCTGGGCTCAGTAGGGCCCCACAGGCTCACTGTGCAATGTGCTCAGAGCTCAGGAGTCAGTGGGGCCAAACATTTGTTGCAGAATATGCAGTATAAGACTAAGGGAAGCCCAGGGTACACAGGCACTGGTTCAAGAACAGAGAGCCAGAGAAGGCTTCCCCAAGGAGTGGCACACACGCCCCCTTTCTAACTTCTGAAATACCAGCCTTACTGCTTTCATTTTCTTGCTCATAATCAGTGGCAGTGAAGCTTCTCAAATGCAGTGCAAATCCCTCCTGTGCCTTCCACTTCAGACCCAACCTCCATGAACCTTTGGTACCCTTGAGCACAAAGGGCCAGGTCCACTGAGCCAAACCCTGCTTGTTTCCATGGGGCTTTGCGTGACTCTGACTCTTTGCCATGCCATTCCCTTAATCTAAATAAGCTCTACCTTGTTTGCCTTGACCCTGGTCAAGGTCAATCCAGGGCTGTTAAAATCAGTACAGTAATACCACGATCTTTGCTCTATGAGTCCCAGTTTCACTTGAAGCAGAGTCAAGTGTTGAGGAGAAGAAAACAGCTTCTTGGATGTGGAGGAGGCCTAATGAACACCTGCCTAACCCTAAACGTCAGTTAATTCTTCTAGTTGCAAAATATAAGTAGTCGCAAGCACCTTTCAGGGGGAGGTAAGGGACAAAGGAGGAATACGCACACAGGAGACGCACATTAAATAGGTGGGGTTGAAGATGAAGGTCCGTGGCCCCGCTCCCACTTAGCACGTGTGAGGCCCGAGTCTGATCAGCAGCACTGCGCATTTTAATATGTAGACTTTGATATGTAGAGTCTAATTACATCATATCCAGTTACATATAATAGTGGCCTCCTGTATAGTGGCTCACCCTCCCATCCCATCTCAACCATGATCTCTCCAGGAGGGAACTGGACCACTGTGACGCTATGACCTTCTTTTAATTCCAATCAACTCCAGTGTTGATAACAACACCGGCTATTTTTTTTTCTTTTTAAATTAAAGGCTTCAAACACCTATATTTCTGTCCAACACATTCTATCTGTTACAAGCATTACACAGCTTCTAAATATTTTCAATATTAGAGAAAGTCATGTGGGAAGAGCAAAAACTATCAAGAAATGATTACTGACTCACCTTCACCTGAGCCCTGGACTCGGTCAGCTGCAAGGGACATGAACTCAACTGACGTAAGCAAAACAGAGGACCAGCCAGGAGCTGGGAGGGCCTCGTCTGGCTTTAGGTGTGGCTAGTCTAGCTTCAGTGTTGTCTTCTCTTGTCATACTTTTCTTTCTGTAGCTTTCATTTTCTTGAAGATGTTCCTGACACAGTCGGAAGGCTTCCCACCCCGCTTGAGGGTCCCTGTCCCGAGAGTACCTGGAAGCCTTTTGGAGAAGAACTAGCCAGGCTGGAGTTCTCTGCTGACCTGTGCACCAGGAGCCTTGCAGTGCCCATCCAGGTGCACGGAACCGACGCTCCGCGGCCGGACGTCCAAAGCCAACAGCTCCCATTCTGCCGCACACACACAGACCTCTCGGCAACCAGCCTGCCAAAGGCAGCGTGGAGCTGTGAAGCTCTCATGGAATGATAACTCGTCAGCATGTCGACTTGTTCTTTCATGCAAGCCGCACAGAAAAGCAAGGCAGCAGCATGTGCCCGTCGTGCTAGGAAGCTCTGCGCCTCTACACCTGGGAGGTCCTGGAGTGGTGACTGCGACTTCCACTTTCCAGATGAGACAGAAGATGAGAACATCCAGCATCACCCACTGAGGGGCCCACACTGAGGCCGAGTCTGCAGAACTCCTGATCCTTCTACTGTCTGCTACACTGTGCTGCTTCTATTTAAGATACTGAGGAGAATTTTTAGAAATAAAGGCCAGATGACGGTGCCTATAATTCATTATGAAACATTCTTTTGTGCACACCTAAATTGCCTTATCCTTAATTTCTGTGTGTAGTTACACTCTCAATTCAATAAAAATTTAGGTAAATTATTGATAAATAAGGAAACCTCTAGCTCCACCTCATATTCGCAGACTGGCCCCAGACAGTTCAGATGCAATCTGTACCTAGATCTATGGTATTCCCATCAAGAGTAATCAAGGGGAGCCACAGCCACATCCAAGATGGCCTTAGTGGCTGCCCCTTCCGTGGGAGAGTCCTTCCAAAGGCAGGAGATGCCTTCTCAGTGCTGTGGCCTTGCCCTCCCTGAAATTGGCATTGCAAGGGAACGCTGAACCCTGCTCAGCCCCAGGTGCGTGAAGGGCAGGCTGGCATGCTGCGCCCCTGAGGCAGGGCTGGTCGGAGCATCCGGGCATGTGGGATCACCAGCTGCATGCAGACTTGTCAGAGGCAGGCCACAGCGGGTGCACGGCAGAGCGGAGCAGCAGCTTTTGTTAAGTCCTGAACATTATTTCAGCGCTGCTCTTTAGATTTAAGCTCCCGCAGTTCTTTCCATAATAGCTGAGAGAAATAAAAACATTGCCTCCACTTTCCTCCCTGCCTCCCGTGCATACACCACACACACCTACCTCCTCCTCCCCTGGCTATGGCATTCTGAACGCCTGTCCTCCAGGCCTGGCCACTGTGAGCGCAGGATTGTTCATCCCTTCTTCTGGGGCTGGAGGGCTGCTGTCAGAGTTCAGCTGGGATTTGGACAGCAGGGCAGCCAGGCCCCATGGTGACCTTCCTAGACTTATTGTCTGCACTTGGAGAAGGTGACAGGTGTGCATGGGGGCAGTTTGCAGAGAATCAATCCCTATTTGTACCAGCTCATCACACACTGGGCAGAATCTTCAGCTCCCTGATGATGAAAGGTTTATGAAATACAATCCTGGCTGCCCTCTCTTCAGAAGTTAAAGACCTCATCTGTTTCCCTTCTTTACTTCTTAGGCCCCTTCCTTCTTCTTTATCTGCAAAAAGCAAAATCATTTCTATAGTAAAGTTCTCTTAACTTCAAGGAGTGTGGTTGGGAGAGACTACATTGTGCATAGAATTTGAGGTCCCTTCCTGTCATTAATTTTGCCTTAGGTCGTTTATCCTTCTCTGAATAATGGCTGACCCATGAACTGGGAAAGAAAGGGCGCATAGCATGAGCGTGGCAGCCCCAAGAGGCCGCGTGAGTCCTGCTCACCTGATGAGAAGACATGTTCAAGGCTTCCAACTCAGAGGAAGGAGCTCTGATTGCTGAGCAAGGAACTGCCACTTACAAGTGTCCCCTCCAATCACAGCTTCCTCCAATCAGACGGTCATTACTCATTGCCTGCTTCTAGTCCCAGAACTCCCTGACTGCGGGCACAGGCCGCCCCAAGGAGGAAGCCCAGGCCTCCCTATGTGGAGCTGTTGCAGCAGTGGACCCTCACAGCTCTAGGCCCCACAGACCCACAGACATAAGTGGAAAATGCAAAGGAAGGGGAGCTGCCCCTTGGGTGCGGCCCCTTTCATTCAGTGAGGAGTGGGCCTGGCTGGGCAGCATTCGCCCACAAATAGCCTACGGTCAGCTTTGCAATCTGTAATTACAGCAATGAGCTCTTGAATGATCCAGCAGGGTTGTTCTGGAGACACTGAGCTAAGGCCCATGCCAAAGGGAAGGAAACCATGTCTCCTTCAGCAGGAAGTGAACTGTATAGTTTTGCAAAACCCAAAGGCAGCTGGGAAATTTTACTCAGTGTGGTAAATTCCAGCATTGAAAGAGATATAAGTCTCTGGATAGTTCAGCATTTAGCAGCACTCCAAGCCCAAATTACACTTTTGGTTCTGTAGTCCCTGAGGGTGTATTTTGCCTCAGTGAATGCACAAAGAGCCATTCCTAAGCCACGCTTTCCAAGAGGCTCTGCTACCAGGAACAGACCCCTCCTCCCAGTGACATATGGGTCACACCAACCTCAGCTTGGTTCCAACAAAAATTAAAGGAAAATGAGGGAATGATGGTGATGTGTGGTTAGGGCTGGGTGCGCTGGATAGATGGGGATGACTCCCTCAAAGTCCTGCCGCCCCTGGGTTGTGGAGCTGAGATTTGGACCTGGGAAGAGGCAGCTTCGGCCTCCATCTTAAGTCCAAAAATCACACAAAAAAATAAAGTTACACAGAGAACAGTGAGCGCCATCACCTCACCTGTGAGCAGAACGGAGGATCAGACCTTATTTATTTTCTTAAATTTCAGTGTAATACAGCACAGGAAGATAGAGAGCCTCAGACAGGTCATTAGGGCCCCAGATTTACCATGGCATTTCTAGCTCTAACTTTTAATTTATGAACCCTCTCTACCCACAGTGCTCCTCTCTATGTGTTAGACCTCGTAGGTTCTCCCTTTGCTATAAGGCAGGTCATGACTTCGGCATTTCCATTTCCATCGCTTCGTGACTTTAGAAAGCTGTCATGGAGGAATCTATCGTGAGCTGCCAGATAAAATTAATTATATGTACCAGTAATATGCAAAGCAAGTACATAATAGTAAAAACACTATATGGGTTTTCCTACATTTTTATATCAGTAAGTATGCAATTTTTTCATGCATAATATTTTGTAATTTCATATCAATAAATTGGCAAAAGAGATCATATGTCAGAATGTAAGAATTGCCTGAAAGTTATTCTGCTCCCTTACAATATTTAACACAAGATGTTGTGCTTGGGGTTGATTTGAGAGCAAAATGCTTCCACTCAAATCCTGGCTTCTCCCCTCAAGAGTCCTGTAGCTGTAGACAAGATTGTTTCACAGCCTCAAGGTCCTCATCTCATAAATGGGCCTGATAATCACACCGCTCCATAGGTCGCGAGCGTTCGAGGAGAGAAACGCACACAAGCGCCGTAGATGTGCCCAGCACATAACAAGTGCTCAAGAAATACTGGCCGTAATGATTCATTTCTGCTTATTGTCACACATATTGCTTAATGAAAATTGCTAAGTGAGCGGACTTCCTCTGATTTAAGGCGGGGACATTGCAAACATTAGCGTCTCTGCCTCTGCAGATCGGGACTCAAGACTCCGTGACCTGTGGACATTATTGTCATTCTGGAGAGAACTGCGGTGTGGTAAAGGAAGCCACTCTCCAGTCCACATTGCTGTTATCACCTGCTGTCACAGCTGCCCCAAAGCATTTAATTACACATGTCACTGTGCTGAGCATTGCACAAAAGGCTCATAGATAGATAAGATTTGTGTCCGCTCAGAGTTCACAATATCCAGAGATCCAGGAGATTTTGATGGACATGTGAATTAGAACTTAATGGCAGAAGAAAAGCAAGAAACTCCAGCCGTATAAGACGTCTCGGAACAAGGAGGAGGCCTGAGGAATCATTCCTGTTCTCAGACTTTGAAAGGGGTCAAGGGGGACTATGATGAAGTGGCCTGCCCTAAGTTTGTGTGGCTCTGTGACTTGCCCCAGTGCGGGCCCCAAGGGTCCTTCAGCTTCCGTGTCACACACCTCTAGAGGAGCCGCCCACGGCCGCAAGCCGCACAGGCCAGGCCGCGCCTCATGGGCATGCAGACTGGGATCGCTGTTTTGGGGCCACCTTTGTGACCCTAAACACCAGCAGACAGCAGCTGCTTTGGCTCTCCCCAGTCGGAGACCACACCCTGAAATTTATGTGGGAGTCATAGGAAGTGCGGTGACCAGCTGCGAGCTCTGAAGACCACATTTCAAAACCGTGTTTTAAAGCAGTTTGCAATAAGAATTTATCCCGGTGAGCAAGGACAGGTTTTGTGCAGCACTACGTTTTCTAGAATTTTTATTTATATCATATAACTTGCTTCCCATAAGAGAAAGCCAAAAATGAGAATCACCAGCAAATTTTCAGATCTTATAATCAGGCCTTTTAAGAAGTCATTATATCCATTCTGTTATTACTGTCTAGTTCTTATTCTTGCCTGTCATGAAGGATATGAGTGTGCAAAATTCTGAGAATATTTCATAACTACAAAGTTTTCAGTCAGAAAGTCCCTCAGTATGTCTAGCTTAAATCTCTCCTGCTGTAGTTCAAATCACGTATGCTTCCATTGTGCTTTTCAGAGACTCTAGATTCACTAAGGCATGAGAAATCAACTCACCTCGTTCTCTTTAAGGAAGATTTTTCCATATTCAGATTTAGGATTTGCTTCTCAAATGCCACACTATATCTGTTTTCATGAAATAAAGTGAAGGAAATATAAGAGTGATACAGACATTGTGAAACAGAGGTGGCAGGAGAAGGAAAGGTGGAATTATTTATTATTAGGTGGGAAAGTTGATGAGCGGGGAAAGAGCCCTGCCATCCAATGATATTTTTATCACAGAGAAAAATAGGAACCAACGAATGAAATTTGACTCTCACCCTTGCAAGTTTCACTGAGCATGAAAATGTCCCTTTAAAATTTCCAGTACACTGCCACTGACTATGGGATTTTTCCAGTGTAAAAGGAATCTGAGTTCAAGAGACCAGGGGACGCCAGGGGGAGGAGATTTTCTGATGCTGGGGGTCTGAGATTGTCAGTTTAAAAAATGAAAGCAATATAGAAGGGGCAAAGTGGCATTTATCACGCTATCTCTCCAGGCTCCTGTCTCTTTAATCAGCTAGCCTGATTTGCCCAGTAAATGATTCGTGTGTGTGTGCGCGCGTGTGTGTGTGCCCGCGCGCGTGTGTTGCAGCTCTGTCAATCCTTGGATTAGAACCAATGATTGCAGCTTGTAGGAGGGCTGTCCAGGGCCAGATTGTACAACGTGCCTCAGTACCAGAGTGCGAGCCGAGATAATTACGAGGAAGTCAGACTCTCTCACGCCCTCGACTTCCTTGTGTCCTTCAGCGAAATAGTGGATTTAAACCTCATTGTACCAGCGTGCGAGCAGCACAGTCTACCGGGAAAGAAAAAAAAGGAGGAAGGAAAAAACTGAACCTGACGAAAAAGAAGAAGAAAAAAAAAACCATGAAAACCATTCAGGCAAAAATGCACAGTTCTGTTTCTTGGGCAGTGTTCGCGGGGCTGGCTGCGCTGTGTCTCTTCCAAGGTAAGCGCTTGCTGTTGCTCTGCCTCCAGGGGGTCGGGGACGGTGCCGTGTGCTTCACAGATTCGCAGCTCCCGGAGCTGGCGTGCTGCGTGGCTCGGTTGCAGGTGGAAGACAGAGCGTTTAGACAGCATGGCTGGGACTCGCTCTCCAGACCGGGCTGTGAGCACATCGATTCGGGTCTGCCTGCTCGCGGAACAGGAGACGGATACGCATAAGTAAAACGAGCCTGCTGCTGTCCTTAGGTCCCGGTTCCATGCTGGGCTGCCCGGCTTCCTGCGCGTTCTTGCGCACATACGCAGCGGAGCACGCCTGTAAGCCAGGGAGAATTACGGATGGGGAGGGCGGCGGGGCTGCTCGTGTGTTGCTTCTGCGACTGGGAAGCAATTACAGGGGGAACTTTAAATATCGGCCGGTGAAGTTGCAAAGCTGCCAGAAGGAGCAAAGGCGAGAATGCAGGCTACAAATAATCAGGTGCCTCCAGCAGGTGCTGGTCAGCGGTCTTGCTTCAAGGGATGGATCAGTTTGCGGCAGCGGCGAACAACTGTGTTAGTTCTGAATGCACGGGGGGCGTGTGTGGCGGAGGCTGGGCTGGCGTGGGGGTTGCTAGTAACCAGCAGATGAAAGGCAGTGCGGGCAAAGGCTCGGAAATTCAGGGAGAGCTGCTCTAAGTTGAAAGGAGAGAGGCACTGGGAGCCGAATGCTAATTTGCTGTTTATTTATTGGGCTGGGAGTCCTGGCAGGCTGCAGCTCAGGCAGAGCGAGCTGAGCTTGCTCTCCAGCCAAGATGCACTCTGGGGCTGGCTGCTCTGGTCGGGGTCCCCTGGGGATCCGCCGCCGCCCCCAGCCCCTGCCCTGGCCCTCCCTCACGCGCCTGCTGACGGCAGAACTAGGCGCTCACTGCTCTTCCCTATTCACCTTGTCTTTGGGGCTCTGGCTGCCTCTTTGGAATCACAGATGCCTGAACCTGGGGCGAGGCAGGCGGAGAAACTTTCCCCGGGTGGTCCGGCGGGGCTCGCCAGGAGGAGCCCAGCAGAGCGAGGCGGTGGCGGGAGGGAGGCTGTGCCCATGCTGGTGTATTCCCTGAGGAAAGTTCTCTCTGTCAGGCGAGAAAGACATGTGTCCTACTGCCTCCTCTTCTTCGACTGCAGCGTGGGGCTCTCAGGGTCTCTTGGGTCTGAGTCTGGTCCTGCGGACCCTTCCTCATGTCAGGCTGTGGGAGCTGCCACTGTCCCTAGCAGAACCGAGAACACGGAAGAAGGGCCCAGCCTAGAAGGAATCTCATGTGCCTGCACCCTTGGCTGGGGCTCAGGGAGGAAGGCGGAAGTACTGGATGAATCCCTGTGGAAAGACCAGGAGGCCAGGGTAGTGACATGGGGGTATCCATGACGTCGCCTGCTGCGCCCACTCGGGAGGCTGGTGCATTTCCACTCTCTCTCCTCTCCCCTGGGGCACTGGTGGGTGTGAGAACGAAGGAGTCAACTCCAAGCATCCTTGGCTGACTCCTCTTACATAACGTGGGCAGGCAGCAGTGCGCGCCCCTGTGCCTGTGTCCCTGGCTGAGCAGAGACTCACATGCTGGATCAGGCCCCTCCCTAGCACGCACAATGGGGAAACTGAGTTCGAGGCCAGAAACCTTCAGGGAAAGCATCTTGCAACCTTGCAAAAGAAATGAAAACTTACTGGCCCAGGTATGGAGTGAGGAGTCGGGGAAGGCTGAGGGTAGGTCCAGAGCCCTCAGTAATTTCCATCTGTCCTGAGATCCATGTCTCCTCTATTATTATATCAACCTGGAGACAGTGGCCCCAATTCCTCCATCAGCAGCCCCACTGGCTGGATTCCAGAAGCCCCAAGGCCATACTGAATTTACATATAAATTAGCATGTGTGATTTTTTTTTTCATCAGAAATAAATGCAGAGAAGCATAATATTTGCTCATACTTTGAAGCATCCCTGAATACATGAGTAGAAATTGGTGGTGCTTTTTGCCCCGAGGTGAAATCCGGTCTGTGGTCTTCTTATCATGGTCTTGGGGGTGGTGGTGAGGGCTGGTTGTATTCTTGGATTCCCTAAGGGGAGCCATGCCTTTATGCATACCAGCTATTTCCACTCAGCTGTGAATAGGCTTCAATGTGTCATAACAGAGCAAGATTACCCAATTTTAAGGCAGCGTGACTCCCAAGGACCCCCACGCCACACACCAGTCAGACACAGCCAAGGTGCTGCCTGTTTTCTCTCTCAGGAGCAGGAAGCAGTCTGCCAGGATCTCTTATCAAACTTGCAGAATTACCAAGGCAGCCCGGGTCTTGCCTGCAATAATCCACCCCTACGCCTGCACCCAGTGGGACGAGTTAGAATGCAGTCCACATTGCAACACAATTTTTTCTTCTCATTTTTTGTTTCAAGCTAGCTCTTTCTAAGTGTTGCTGGTGCCTAGGTTTTCCTCCTCCTGAAAGGTGTGTGGGAAGATCCTTGCTAGATCTGCTCTTCCTTCCCTAGCCCAACCGGCAACCAAGATGGGACTTAGGATAGGGGAGAATTTCGGAGGGACTCAGGGCTGATTAGTGTGGATGGCAACGGGAGGGGGTGCTTAGCTCCCTGGGGCTTTGGCCCTTAGATTCCCAGAGCTGATTAACTGGAGGCCAGTCTTACCAGAAACAGTGAGAAGCTGGGTGAGGTGCTTCTCTTCCTGCACATTGCCCACCTTCTTTTATGCCACTGAGAGGCTCTGGAGGGAAGGGCTGAGTGTGATGCAGATTTTCTCTTTCGAGAAACCAGAAGCCAACCATGCCTCCTGTCTCCTTGGAAGGATTATTGTTCTCTTCAGCACCTTCCCATTAGCTTAGCCAGATTCCTCTCATACCTTTCTAATGTTCAGTTCCCCTGAAAGGGAGCAGAGTATTCAGCCTAGTCACAGCCTATTCACAACTGACTGAAATTCGTCCCACATCAACTTAGCTGCTGGCTAGAGACAGGGAGAGAAGGAGCAGAAGGCCCTCTAAATCACCATTCTCCTTAGCTTAGTGCCAAGGCCATGAGCACCCATAAGTGCCGCAGCTCGGCCCAGCCCCTGCCATTCACGTGGGTGTTCTCAGCAGTGCAAGTGGGCCAGTGCTTCTGAGACAGGAGAGAGGCAGATGAGACCAGTTATGAAGTGCTCACTGGTGAGATGGGATCCTGACTTGGAGGTGCTGGGACCCTGGACTTGACGTAGGCATTGCAGATACTTGAAGGAGAGCCAAAGAGTGGAGGAAGGGCTTACAAAGTGGCACCTGGCTGCTGGTCTGGGAGCTGCTGGCGTGGGCCTAGGTTCAGGTGGGCTTGCAGCTCCTCTGCCTCCTTCCTGTAGATAACGTCAGCCTCTCTGGTCCTTGAGCTCTTGGGCTCAGTCTTGGAATTTTAGCTTCAGTTATCTGGTGCACAGATGGGCCCTGGTGCTGAGTTCTTCATTTGTTTTTAGTTATTCTTTTAAAGTCAAGTGTACGTGCCACAGCCCCTTTTTATCAGCTGTGATGTACAGCCCCTGACTTCTGTTCTTTCCTCGTAAGCTTCACCAAAGCATTCATTAAGGAGTCCTGCACAGGGGCTGGAAATGTCCCCTTGGTTCCTTGGTGGGAGGTGCTCTACTCTGGAATGAATTCCAGCACTTCCCAGGGGAGCTCTTCTCTCCACACAGGTGGTCTGGCCAAGCCTGTACGGGGCACTGCTACTTCCGATTCCACGTCATGGATGCCAGACAAACCAGTGTCTGCTTTAGCTGCAGTTTGCCCTTTGGGATGAAGTAAGATCACAGGATCCCAAGGCGTGGCAGAATTTGTGGCCCAGGGTGGGAGATGGGCTCATGCTCAGTGTGAGAAATGCAGGCTGGGAAGATTTGCCGCTCCCTTCCTGTTCCCTCTTGGTAGAGACGCAGCCTGCATGGACCTGCAGGTGTGGGACTTGGCGCTTTCCCAACTGTGTTTTGTTTTTGGTGTGGAACTCCTGGCCTGTTTCTGCACACAACTAGAATACAAAAGAAGAAGGTGAGATTGCTTTGCATCTAACCTGAGCAGGGGGCGGGGAGGGGCCTACAGATGCCTAAGCAGCCCACGTGCATGGCCAGTTGTAGGCCTCTAAGTGCCCTTGGGAGGAGTGTGTGCACTCCTGGGCTCTGAATGCTCTGTGTTGTCCCTGGGGAGAAATGTCCCTCTGTGAGCGCGTCGCCCTACCTGGCTGCCAGGCCAGGAGCGACTCCCCTGGGCCTTGTAAGGACTCATTAATGCTTATAACACTCCAAACCTGTGGTGCTAAGTGGAGCTCCATGCTGAGGCTGTTGTATTTATGTGGTCTACTTCCTTTCTGCTCCATTGGCTTGTTACGTGTTTACTTTATGTCTGTAGTCATTTGAAATTCAATAAAAACGAATTAAACATACAAAGTGAAAACATGCACATACAAGGTAGTTGATGGTGCTCCAGCTGGGCAGGGCATCTTCCACAGGGATCTCCCCAGAATCCTCTGCCCTGGAGGGAGACGCTCTGTTCCACCCACAAGGCCTGGCAGAGAGTCAGGGAGGCCTTCCAGGACCCTGGCGGGGGAGCTGACCCCATTCTTTTGTCCAAGGAGGCTTCCCATGGAGTGGAAGCCTGCAGGGGGAATGTGGCTGTGGGGAGGAGCCTGGGGGAGCACGGGACCTTGAGGTTTGAGTGTCGGGAGGGGGAAAACATCTCTAATCTGGATTAGCAAGAGGTAGGAAAAGCAAAAGCTTTGACTCTGATTTTGTGAGGAGCCCCTGAAAGCTTTGTATTTTCTTTTATGCATGTATGTATGTGTTCATTTACTTACCTGTGGTCTCCCCGCTTATGGTGAAGGATACCTGGGTCCATTCACACTCCCTTTCAGTCCCCTTCTGAGGCTCCCTCCCCTTCTGCTCTCTCTCCCTCCTTCCCAGTCCTTTCCATTTCTCTTTTGGTCTTTTTTTTTTTTTTTTTCTTCTTTTCACTTTCCCTGCTCTTCTATGGGGAAAATAATCGATCAGTTGACAGGTCTAGGTCAGGCTGGCAGAGGTTGCTCTGCTTCCCGAGGCTTGCCTGGAAGGAGGGGAGTCTGTCTGCGCACTGCGCAGGGCCTCGCGACAGGTGGAAGGTGTGGGGTGCTGCGGGCCGAGGGTGAGCATGACACGCCCGGTAAGCTGGGATCCCGTTGATCACAGAGCCTTTACCTGTTTGGTTTGCCTGATGCTCTAATTTTCCATATTCAATGTATCTTTGTCTTTTTATTGACTTAAAAAAAAATTCCCAGGTTCTGTACCGTGCTGATTCCAAGTTTTTTTGTTCTTCCTTCTACTTGCCTCTCCCTTGCTCTCCTCTTCTCCTTGTAAAATCGTGGTGGGAGCGCCTAGAGCCTCCTCTCCGCATAAGTTGCACTAAAGCAGTGGCCTTTTGTTTATTTACAAGAGGAAAAATAGAAACCCTGCCAGATGAGCTCCGCAAGCCGCAGAACAAACCAACGCGTATCCACATTTACATGGTGCAGAAGAGCGCATTCCAAGAGAGGCTGTCAAGCTAAGAAATCAAATATTGGAAAACACATTCTTTAGTTCTGTTACTGAGGACATCTTGGGTTCTAAATTTGATTTTTTTTTCAAAGCTTCTGTGTGAGTATTGGTCTTTGCAGTAATAAAAACTGATCAAAAGCCTGGCTGCTTGGGCCTTTGCCTACTCATTCAAATTATCTCACTAGTGATATTTCTTTTGCTCATTTTCTGTGTGACCAAACTAACCCCAATCCAAAAATCCACCCCGTTGCTTATCTGAAGATTGGTCAGCCACCAGCAAACGCTCATTGTCTGCTATGTTCTTTGCGCCCTTATAAGCACTACACATGTGACAGTGAACAAAAACCAACTAAAGAATAAAACTGAAGACCTAGAACAAGCCCCAAGATTTGGGTTGGGTGGGCCTAATAGAAATCACAACAGCCGTCTCCAAGACCGAAGACACAGCCTCGGGTCCCTTGTCAAGTATGGGCGATGATAAGAAAGTAGCGCTTGGTCCTTGTTTGAAGTAGAGAACACCAGGCAGGATGTCCCTGCCCTGGCCTTATGCTGCAGTAGATCCGAGGCTGCACCTCTACTTCCCTGCATCACCCCTCACCGACACAGGGCTCGTGGGGGTCTCTCTCCCATGCCTCCACTCACACACAGCATTGGAGAGCTAGTGAGAATTCATGGGCCTCAGCCAGCTCCTTCTGTCACTGAGGGTGTGTGCCATCTTTCACACCACAGCTGCCTGGCCCGGGCTCCCCAGTTCCCTTGCACCCTACCTTCTGTATACCACAGTGAGCCAATGAAGATGAGCAGCTCGTGTCTGAGATAACACGGGGGTGACCTTGCCCAGGAGCTGATCTAGATGAGGTTACAGCTGACACCAGACTGTGGGATGCTTACTCGCCTGCTCTTTAAGAATGCCTGTATTGATTAAAGCGCCTGTGAGCAGACGCAGGGCTGAGGGTTTGATCCCTGGGCCTGCTGTGCTGGCCCGGCTCTTGGGGTGCACTGAGGCTGCAGTTGAGACTGGATGTGATGGTGCGCGCCTGTAATTCCAGTTCTTGGGAGGCTGTAAACAGGCAGATCACTATGAGTCTGATCTAGTAGTGAGACCCTGAACACCCTGTAGACCCTTCCCTTAAATACAAAGAAATAAATAAAGAAAGAAAGAATGCCTGTAGTTGGTACCTCCTCACAAGGCCCTAAGTTAGGTTTCCTACACTAATGTGAACACATTGTGAGCTGAGGCATTTTATTTGTTCTCTGGTGCTATGCAATGTTTGGGGCACCACCGTGCGTGTACAACTGCTTTAATACACATCTGTCTTTTGTAATCTGTCTGCTTGTTTTCAGTGTGCATGCACCGAGGAAATAGGTTTCTATTCACTCACCGTGGGCATGACAGGTGCAACCCAGCAGCTGTAGGAGGGCCCCTTGTACCCACGTTTCCATCTTCCATCATGGTGGTCATAGTTATGCTTCATTTTTTTTTCACATACAAGAACAGGTAATTACATTTTCTATGGATCCATAATTCTTCCAAGCCCAGCAGCCTAGATCAATTCTACCTCCCCTGGTCTCATCCCAGAAATCAGAAAGGAACTCAGGGGGTGGGGGTCATCTGTACTAATTTGCAACTCTCTCCATCTCTAAACCAGTGTTTTGTAATCTTGCTTTGCCATCAAATCACAGGTGGGTAGCTTTATAAAAGTGCCACCGTCCACACCATTATCACAGACCAATGAAGTCAAAGTGTCTGTGACACATCTCTAAATTGATATTTTTAAAAGGCCGCTTAAATGTTTCTAATCTGTAGCCTTGAAATCCACATAAAAAGATTCTGCACCCTTCAGAAAGACCCATCTTTTTGTGGGCCTCAGTTTTCCCATTCTAAAATAAAGCAGTTGGACTGAAAAATTTTGAGATTTCATTCCAAGTTCAACATTTGGCAGTTCTGCAAATAGTCTTTTTGAGTATAGTTATTGATAGGTAGTGGTGCTAGAAGAAAATACTCAGAACTAGTTTCTGCCTGCAAGAAGCTAGGAATACAAACGCAGTCACAGACGGATGAACAGAGTTAGAATGTGCACGCAGGCCCTTCATGCTTTTTCATACACCCAATATCATCTATCCACATATCCTTGTGCTGCTTTATTGTAGGGAGTAAATATCCTGCACTAGAAGGTATTACTTAATCTCAGCATTTTGGGTATAGAGAACAAAGCATGATAATATCTCTTAATTGATCCATCTTTCAGGCTTCCTGCAAGAGAAACGCAGGAGGCCTTGGAGCGAAGGTCAAGACAGAATGTGTTTAAGCTGGAATTGTGCAGTGCTAAACCAATGGGGAGACACAGAAGAGTCTGGCTCAAGGCTGAGGATCCTGTGTGTTTCCCTCCTGCCTGGCTTCCCCTCTCTGTCCAAGGAATCAGTTGGCCAACAGAGGCTCACACCAGAACCTCTGCACAGTCCTGCAGCTTCCTGGGTGAGGTGGAGGTGACTCTGGCTGCGCTCTCTGTGCCAGGTCAGCTCCCACAGTGCCTGTGGGACTAAAAACTTGTTTGTTTTCTGATGGAGTCAGCAGATCTAAAAGGCACATGGGGCACAGAGCTACCGTGCAGATTTCTGCCAAGCGTGGTCACTGGGTAGCCCACACCACCATCTGGCTCCCCGAAGCATTCGCCCTCCTGTGTCAGACAAGCCTGGAACTGTAGCCAGTTAGGCACAGAGGGACTTGCAGGTTGATTTATTTCAACCCCGTCCTTTGAGCTGTGATCCTGCTACAATGCAGCTGCTGTGGCTTCCTGGCTTGTCTCCAACGATGGGGACTTGCATCTAACAGTTTCAGGAAGACAAGATGATGAGTAAAGAGAAGGAAAATGAGGCAGGAGAAGAGCATTCTGCCTTCTTACAGGCTGCCCCTGGGGAGTCCTTCTGATGTAACCTGAAGGGCCAGACCTGCTGGGTCCACACCCTGGCTTGGCCATTGCCTGCTTTGAGACCTATGACAACTGAATCAACCTCTGTGTGACTCAGTTTCCTCTTCAATAAAGTAGAGATAATCATAGGACTTATCTTGGAAGGACACTATAAAGATCAAACATTAACGCAAATAAAATGTTTAGACAATGCCTGACACGCAGTAAATTGCAGTAAGTGTTTCCAAGTAGTGTCATATCTGCCATTGAGTCTACTACTCACAGAACCAAACTAATTTTTCTGCAAACTATTTTTGAATTATTTGGAAATGGGATTCTCTCCCCATCTCCTGCAAATCTCCTGTCACTAAGTTAAATAAAACAAGGTCTTCCTCTTATTTTCTATATAATCATACATAGGATTTTGCCCCATTGTTCTCTAAAGCTATGCTGGTCACTCTGTATTCTTTCTGAAGCACCTTCTCCTAGTGTGTCTCAGCATTCCAGCAGGTCCCAGGTTGGAGCCCTCCTGATTCCAGATCCACCATGCCCAGTGACACTGCAGCTCCTTCGCGAAGCATGGAAGTCAGCAGGCCTGGCCTCTGTTCATCTCTCTCCTAAGCCTTTGCACTTCCCGCACAGCGTTCTCCTTGGGGCTCTCTGTGGCTCCCCCCTTTGAGCACATGTGCTCATGCTCTGGCCCCACCCTTCCCTGCCTCCCCCGAAAATGCTTGTTACGAGGCAAAGACAAGCTCCCAAAGCCTCCTTCCTTCCTTTACACTCTAGTGCACCTGTATTTACTTTCTCTCTCAGTGTCCATGGCTGCCAGGGTAGTTAATCATGTGCAGGTCTATATGCCCTCCTCAGACTGAGTACTAGGGGGTCAGGGCTGCACACTTAGCTTGGGAGCCAGGACACAGGTGGCTCGCAGGTGTCTGTGGCAGAAAGGAAAGGGACATGGAGAGGGAGAAGGAGAGAAGAAGGCTGGGATGGCTTGGGGGTACTCCAGTGGCCTAAGAGCTCCATTGAATTACAATGAGGTTTTGTTCATCCCACCCCTCTGCATTCTATGCCTGCATTATTTTACTATGTATGCAAAATCTTAATTTCAAAATTTATCTTTGCTTAAGTGATTTTGTTAGCTTCAATTCTGACGAGGTGATTTTAGGCCTTAAATCTGTTATTCCATATATTAGTAATCCTTCCTTGCTATAGCCAATAATAAACCATATTTATAACCAATTCAGTATAGTATCCATCATTATAGCGTTCAGAAATTTAGGCTAAGCTTACTCAAGGGCAGAGAATAGTTACTGCAGTGGTGACCAGATCAGCTCAGCGGGCGGCAGGTGCGGGACACCTGGGGTGGCGCTGGTATTAGAGAAAGGCAAGAGGACAGGGCACGGCCAAACTCTGGACAAGACAGAAGCATCAAGATTTTAAAAACATGTTCCTGGGACTAAGTGGTCCTTTTCTGTGTCTTCAATACCAAGTCTTCTTCCTCCTTACACAGAGCTTTCCACCAGAGCATCCGACCGCCGGAGTAGCCGTAATGACACCTGATTGCATGTGGGAAATGTTGATGGACAGCTTTGCCTCAACGCCATCAGTAATTCCAGGGTTCAGGGAACCATTTTCTTCACTTTAGAAAAAATCATGGGTTAACTAAAACATTTTTCTTTCTCTTCCCTGAAAAATTTTAACGGAAGGATCTGAAGACTGTATTACTATTTTGCATGATATGCTCACACTTTTAAAGCCTTTTTCAAAATGTCCCTGATTTAACCATCAAATCCAAAGCTTCCTCTGAGACCTAGAGCTGGGTGCACCTTGGAATTTTGCATGCCCAGTTTCGCTCCCAGGAGACAGTTCCATCTGACCAGTGCTTAGCCACTGCTGCCAGCTGCTGCAGTGGCTTCCAGTAGAGAGACACCCAGAGAAGCCTGCTTCTCCCATCCTGGAAGAATTATAATCACCTTTGGAGCTCCCAGGTGTGACTCTCCCAGCGGCTACTTAGGCAGATCCAAGTAAAGCATGACCAGCTGTAGTCACAGAAGAAGTAGGATGGTTCTGTAGTGCAGGTACAGCTGAGGGTGACTGACGTACCAGGCTTTCGCACCGCTGATAAATTCAGTGAGAAAACTCCTCACTACCCTGTGGGCATTCTCATGCTTCCTCAAGATCCACTGTATCCTTTCTGTTTTTTAACAGTGCTCTTAAATTGCTGCAGGGTATCAATGTGCCCATGTAAAATCCTCACAACCCAAGGTTCCCGTGGAGCTGGCTCTGGTCACGTAACACAGTTCAGCCCAGTGGAATGTAACAGGACACCACTGAGTGGTGCTTGGAGGTGTGTGCTCTGACAGTCCACACCTTTTGTCACATATCATTTCTTCTTTCTGACTGGGAGACAGGGACATTGTGTGGAGAACCAGGAGCCAACATCTAGCAACACATAAGGGATAACAAAGAAAGCAGCTTTTAGGTCAAACCATATGAACTTTCATTTGATAACTCAAGAACAATTGAGTGTCACAAGGTAACTAAGATAGTTATGCAGTGAGCTTCTCTTAGTTCACCGAAGTGAAGGTTTTGTGCTAATAATGTTTTGATAGCACAGTATGCCTATATCTTATACTCTGAATGACTACCATGAAAACAACAATATGCAATGCATTAATTATTGCACCTGTCCTACTAATTCATTTTGAAACTCTGCTTCATTGTTATTTATATCTTTTTCTCTCTTCAAAAATAAAATAACAAAGAAGAATAATTGAACACAGGCAAAGTCAGACTACTCACTCAATAGGAGGAGCTCAGATTCAAGACAGCAAGACACACAAGCTCTGGAATGCCTGTGTCCACACTTAGTATCTCGTGAGAAATAAAGCCCCACTTGTCTAAGTTACTTTTACTTGCAGCTGGATGCAACCCTAATGGATTTATGTGAAGCAAGAACTTCCTCTCCATAACTGCTGCCTCTTAAAGCTGTCAACACACCAGTGACACCGTGATCCACTTTCTAAGAGTTGACTATCTCAGATCATTCTTATCTTGACATCTTGCGATCACTACATGGCATAGACTCCAGACCCCTAATCATTTGGATCACTATCTATTGAATGTGTCCAGATTGATAACGATCAACTTAAAACTTATTACCACAACAGATGCTACCTGATGTAATCTGATTAGCAAAATGGAGAGTCGAGTAATACCAAGAAAATTTGGGATTTATACTTATTTGGGTCTATTCAATTTTATGGTGTTTCTTTTCTTTAATTTTTTAAGAGCTGCCACAGCATTGGCTCAGCTCAAGGTTTTCTTCATCCTGTTCTCACGTAATAAGGGCTGTTTACGATCTCTCTGCTCCTTCCTTGCACTTGATTCCCTTTAACTTTCCTTCCCAAAGCTTTGCGATTATATTGCGACTTGAGCCCATCACTTAAGCCCATCCGGATTGTTTTCAGATCTTGATGAGCTCTCAGCATCAGCTACGTGTGTGTCATCTCCAGTGACAGAGCTCCGCCACATCCACATCACCAAGATTTATGATACAAAGGTGACATGCTGCATCTCAGGACGTGGCTGGGTTCTCACTTTATTTCTATTTCATCCATTCCAGAAATATTTATTTAGACCCTACCCTGGATGAGGTGTGAACATCAGGGCAGATGGGTTTCGTACACTTAGTGTAACACACAATTTAGGATAAAGCAAGTCAGGTTTACTGTGGCAGCACCGGAAGAGTTTCACCTCAGAGAAGCTAGTCTGTAAGGAAGAGGTTGTGAAGTTGAGGGAGCTGAGTAGATTTAACAAGTCAAGAGGAGCGCTGTATGTTACAAGGGAACTGCATTTGCCAAAGTGTAAGAGCAAAACAGCATGACAAGAATTCAAGGATTTTCAAATCCAGTCTGGCCAGACTGAGAGTGTTGCTGTGGTTTAAGGGCATGAGGGGAGGGGAGGAGTAAAACCTGTAGAAAGATGAGGTGGGGAAGCAGGCAGAAGCCGGAACTTCAGCGACTCTTACTGCAGGCTTCATCCTGAGGGAAGAGGGCACGCCAAGAGCCTGCATGCTAGACGTTAGCATGATCGGGCTTTCAGTTTGAGTTTTTAAATAACAGTATTTGGGGTTGTTGAAAATTTGAAAGAGAAGCTCTTATTTCAGTGTGTGAAATAACAGGAAGCAAGATTAGAGGAAAGGGGATCTTATGGAGGATATAGTCAACGGCGCATGAGGCCTCCAGTGCAAGAGGACCAGAGTTGGAGAGGCAGAGGTCGCGCGCACTCAGCTAGTGGAAGCCTGAAGCTTGCGGTGGAGCCAAAAGCGCTTCCCATTTCTGACTTTGTGGCTGTGGGATGGACTTGGTGAAATGACAGCGAACGCAGTTTGGGTCATGATAAGTTTCTGTGGGTTTCACCACTCTGAAATTAGCCTGACGGATCTGGAACTCTGAAGTGGTATTTCAGCTTGAACGAAGGGAGTCTTCATAGATGAAATTAATTACCCAGGGAGAGAGCAGAAGGCAGGGGACAGACATGAGAGCCAGACACTGCCGCCTACCTGCTAGGCAGGGAAGCGTCTGATGAAGCAGATGGACAGGGATTGGCCAAAACATAGGAGAAAAATCAGAAAAGTGTGATCCTATCAAGGCCAACGGTTGTAGCTTCAGGAAGTCAGGAATATTAGCTGTGGGAAATGCTTCTAAATGATCAAGGGACGTTACACGACACTTACTTACAAAAATATCTTCTGTCCCTATGGGAGAATAGTTTGCAGGAAGAGTCATAGGATGGGAGATGCAATAGCGATCGTTACTTTACATGATTTTATATTAAAAATAAAAGTCAAAAGTGAATCAGGAAGATTATAATTTGAGAGGATCAGGAGGAATGGCCTGTCTGCTGATGGTGAGGGCTTGTGGGGGTCCCAGGGGGTCACAGGACTGCAGGCACAGGAGATGCCTGGCCCTGGAGTCCTGGCCAGAGTGAACAGTCAGTGCTCCGTGTAAGTAAAACAATGAATCGGAGAGGCCAATTCCACCACTAAAGTGAGGAAGGAGAACTGTGTTTGAGAGTATCTCTTATGATAAGGTTCAGCTTTTATACAATAAAAGTAGCTTAAGTAAGATACAATTTTACCCTTTAGGTTATAGAAAGAAGTCCACCTCTTCTTATTGATGCTGATGGGCTGTTCCTGACACTTAGGGTTTCAGACCTTTCTAGCCCTTAGATCTGCTGTATGTGACTCTGAGTCCCTGGTCTGAGATAGCAGCTTCTGCGAGAGAAGAGAGGAAGCAAGGGACAGAAGGCACAGCTGTCCTGTCTGCAAGAGAGGACTCCCGGACTCCCTTCCACATACTCTCACTCCTACCCTTTGGCTGGAGCTGAGTCACGCCACCATCTCCACTTGGATGCCCACGCACACCTCCAGGTTCTCAGTGGAATTGTGCAGATGAGCACTGAGATGCTTCTGTGGTGTGCGGAAGGACAGAAGGTCAGTCCTGGCCTGGAAAGAAATGGGGGAGCCCAAAGCCCACAGGAAGCCCTCCCATGCTGAAGACTCTGCCACCCTCTTCTGCCATCTACCAGTGATTTTCAAACATTAGTAATTAGGGAAACCCAAAAGCCACAGTGAGGTATTACTGCACACCCATTAGGAGGTCTATTATAAAAAAAAAAAATGAAAATAACAAGTGTTGGCAAAGCGGCGGTTGAATTGGAAACTTGCACATTGCTTGTGAGAATGTAGTGTGACCAGCCCTGCAGGAGCTGTGTAGTGATTCCTGACACAGTCCACCCCCTGAATGAATGCAAAAGCAGTACGCAAGGGAAACGGGCCACCCTCAAAAGGACAGCGCAGGATAATTTAAGCTACATCTAGAATAAGCAATTCACAGAGATTTCATGAGGGCCTGGAAAGAGGAAGGGACTGGAGATGTGTTATTTAATGGAGAGAGACTTTCTCTTTCAGAGTGAGGAAAATGTTGTGGAAACAGATGCTGGTGGCGACTTTACACAAAAGTGTGTTGAATGACACAGAATCGTACACTTCAAAATGGTTAAGACATTCAACCACATTCTACATACTTGACTACAGTAAAGGCAAATGAAAAGAAATAAGCAGTACCAGTTGTCCTTGGCTCAGTAGGGATGCAGGCAAAATTTCAAATTTTTGGGGAAGGAAGAGGAAGAAGTTACTATTTGGTAGTTTTCATTTTCCCTGAGTGTAATGCAGAGGAAGCACTATGGTCTGCACACACGTGTGTGCAAATTCGTGCATCTGTCCAGATATGCACAGGATGGCTTCGAAGGCAAGATAAAGGGCCCAAGGTATTTGCTCATATTGTGGAAGAGAGAGCTGGTTCATGAGCTGGAAGGGGTCCACCAGCATTAGTCATGCCTGTCGCCACCTTTCTGATTTCCCCAGATTTTAAAATACAATATGCCCTCCGCCCACCACCTTCCTAAGGTGATCCTGCTACTTAGGAGTACCTGGAAACACACACAGAGCTCTTCGCCTGCTCCTTTCTTCCAGTAATTCTAGGGAATCTCAAAAAAAAAAATGCACTCTTACCTTTACAGCGTACATAGAAAATACATTGCTTGATACTCACATCGACCGTAATATCTTACTCTCACCCTGTTCTCATCACGAACTCTCACTTTGGGAATTGAGTTTTTTCCCACGTGTAAGTTAAGCATCATTATCTCTCCCGAGAAGAGGGAGAAATTCCTGGGGAGGTGACTTGGAGCTTGGGAGGGCTGCACCCTGAGGAGGTCCCTGCGCTGGTGTTCCCAGGTGAGGCTGCTGTCAGGAAGTGGAGGATGTGGGTGGCTGCGGGCACACATCCATGCTGCTGTTCCCCTCTGTGCGGTGTCCCCGCTGCCCTGGACTGGGCCATTCAGCTCCATGACATGCTCCCACCACAGTACCATGGAGCCAGCTGAGCATGTCCTGAAACCACGGACCCAATAATCAGGTCCTCCCAGAAGTCTCAGGGGTCAGGTATTCTGCCCCCACAGTAGGAAAGCCAGCTGATGCATGCCCCAGAGTTTTACTACCTCATCTGTAAAATGAGTTTTTTTAATGTTTTCTTGGAATGTAGTGTTCATGTGACACTGAAGTATATTTGTGGACTGTTCTGTCACTCAGTGTATACTGGAAAATCAAAAGCTAACATTGCAGAAGGCTCATGAACAGGGTAGGTGTTGGCGACTAACCCTTCATCAGAGCCATCCTGAGGGTCTTGCTCTCTGGGTCTGAAGCCTTCCCTGTCTGGCCCCAGACAATCCTGTCCCTTGCTCTGTGCCCAGCATCTCCTCCCTTAATCTGTGTCAACACCGGTGACTCTAACGGATGCCCTGTGTAGTGCAGGGCCTTCCCAAATGCCATTGTCTTTGGGGTGTGTTCTTTCCACAGGATTGACACACTTTAATGTTGGAGGTCACGGAATAAGTAAGGCCAGGAAGGGAATTTAAAAGACTGAGAAGAACAAAGGTGCTTTTGAAACTTACTTTGAAACCCACCATTAATGCTTGGTCTTCATAGGCAAGGCTATTTCTGTTCTTCCCTGGGGAAATGCGGAAAGGTCTGCGTTGCATAACATTATTAGACTATGGATCTCCAGGTAAGATCTCTGGAGCAGGAAGTGTGTTTCAAGAAGCATTTCAGATTGTGAAGCACAAATAGAGGCAGCCCTTATTGGATTAGGTATAGTTTACAATCCTGCTTCATGGGAGTTCAATCAGCCTATTTTCTGTTGCTGTAACAAAATACCTGAGGCTCAGTAACTAATAAACAAAAGGGGCTTATTTCACTCACAGTATGGAAGTCAAAAGTCCAAGATCTCCTGAGGGCCTCTTGGATGTCTTACATCGTGGCAGATGGCATCATGGTACAACAGTGTGTGAGAGAGGGATTGCAAGGTGAGACAGCAGACCAGAAGAATTCGGGGACCGGACTTCCTTTCTGATAGCAGGCCACTGCTGGGAGCACCAATTCACTTGTCTGGCCAGCAGAGTCCTTTGAAAGCAGTGTCTGTCACAGCCCAACTGTCCCGTGTGTCCTCCTTGCGAGGCCTCCGTTCCGCCCCACATCGTCATGCTGAGAAGCAAGCCTCCTAGCACATCAGCCATCAGGGACTCAGCCGAGCCACAGCCAAGCCATAGTAGGGGCTCGGTTTCTCTCCAATCTCTCCCCTTCAGGAAAACTCCACCACACCTCTAGGAGAGAGCAAATTTGTTGGCATTAAGGAATGAAAATGGGCAGGTTGTGGATGCAGTGCACTTTCCTTTCACTTGTTTTATGCCTTTAGCTAATAGAAATCCTGGACCCTTATGCAGGACACTTTCAATGCCAGGTAAACCACACTTTATTATATTTATTAAGCATGGTGCATACTTACACTGAAAATTATATGTTAAGCTTTTGGAATTTGAATTGTATTTGGCTTCTCGGGTTTTATTTTTCTTTGTATCTGGCATCTGATCTTCTGCTCACAAACAGTAGGTATATAAGGATAATAGCCTGATGAGAATCAGTCTAAAAGAAAGAAATGAGTTTTAACAGTGTATATTTATTTTTTAATAAGGAGTTGCATGATATGACCAGAAAGAAAAAAAATGACTATTATTTCTAGCTGATTTTCCCCACGTAAGACCTGTATTTATGAAAGAAGACAGAGAAAGAGAGAGGGAGAAACAAGTAGAGGGAGAGACTCTCGTTCACAAAGAGAGACTACAGTATGGAGACAGAGAAGGAAGATGCGTATGGAAAGTACCCGCGCGCCGCCAAGTCCTCTCGTGGGCCTGGCATCCAAACCCTACAGTGGCGCTAGCCTGAGTCCACACGGCTCTCCACAGAAGCCCTTCACAGAGGCCACTACCCCTCTCTCTGGGGCCTGAGTGAGGGATGTTTTTTCTGCAGCCACCCTCTTGCCTGTCACAGGCTGCCTCTAGGGAGGGAGGCGCTGGACTTCGGGCAAGGTGGCCCAGAGCCAGCTACGAGCTTCCTGGCTAGAAGAACCACATCAGCTGGTGTGGCTTGCTGACAGAGCAATTTGCTGTGTTCAGGACGTCCGCGAGGCTTCAGCTGGCTGACCACCTGGACCTCAGGAAAAGCTTCAGGACTTTCCACGGGCCCTGCTGCTGGCTGTCCTAGCACAAACTTCAGTCCTTCGCACTGTGCTTTCTCAGACCTCTGGCCTGGCCTTGCTTACCAACCCAGCTTCCAGTGTCCCAGGAATGACATGGAAAATTATTCCCTTTCTTGTCCCTCCTCCTGAGCCACTTGTGTTTATGTAAATGACTAGGAAAGCAGTTTTCGGCTTATTTCTGAAGCTTAAGAGCTTCGTGAGAAACCTATTATTGAAAAATCAGAAACTGAAAAGCAACTTCTTAGACAATGAATTAGCAGCTCAGTGGCTGTGTGTAAAACTGAGTGTACTGTAACTGGCTGCATTACAAATAGGATCTCCCCTGGGCTTCAGTAATCAAACACGTGGCAACAGGTTGTCTGTTTCAACAGAGAGTGAGTAATCAAAAGAGATTTGCAGTTAATCCAAATATAACAGAGAAGCATCCAGGGGAACTTCGGGAAGAGGATAAACCAGCAGAAGGGTGAGGGGTACCCCAGAGCTTGTGGTTTGGGGGTACAGATGGGCCTGAGAAGACTTGGGGGCTGCAACATTGATCCTTCTGCATATTTGAGGAGCAAAGTACTCAGAATCAGGGGACACTGAGACTCTTGCACGTATCAAACATACCAGAAAATTAATCTCACTTCTGCAAGAGATGGAAAATTGAAGAAGGAATTAGCGAGATTTTCAGTGCTTTGTTTCAAATTTAGGAGTCTTCCCGTGGGCAGAGGTCAGAGGTGGGGAGGTGGTCCTGGTGGGAGGCGAGGGGTAGGCGAGCCTTCTTTCTCCAGGCAAGGCTGGGTAGAGGGAGAGGCTGCAGCCCAGGAGCATAGGACTCAGCAGTGTTTCAGGAGGCAGTTCAGTGTACCTTTGCATTTCCATGTTTCTCAGAGGGTAGCCAGTGGGCAGCAGCAGCAATGTCACCTTGGAGCTTGCTAGGTAGCAGATCCTGGGTGTGGAAGAGCCTTACTAACTTTGAAATACTGAAGTCCCAGAGCAGACTCACTCTGTATATGAAGAAGCCTATAACTGACGGATGCAGTTTCCAGTCTGAGAACCGCTGGATGATCTGAGTCTCTGGGGGCTGCAGGTAGCGAGAGGAGGCCACCCAGGTCGAGACTGGATCCAGCTCATGTGTGAGCCCATGGCCGGGTCCTGCTGAGATCCTTAATGTGGCACTGGTTGACCAACCTGGTCCCAATTTTCCAGACCGCAGGGTGCTAGGAGGAAAGACTTTTACTACGTATTATACATGAGCTAGGAATGTATGCCCAGCACTGGTAAATGTTTCATGTGTGATCTTTCATTTAATCCTTTCCACAACCTTGTAAGATGAGTTCTGTAGGTATTACTTAATTGCTGAGAAAATTCTGTCGCCGAAAGGTCAACCTGCCTAGGTTTCCTGTGCTACCCTCTTGGTCCATTCCACATGAGCTCTCTGCAGCAGTGACCCTTGTCCCCAGCATGCCATAGGTGCCAGCCCCTCAAGGCAACAGCCAACCTTGCAGGGCCCATCCCTATACTGCCTTCCCTCCCCCACCCCACCCGACTCTTTGCCTCATGTTAATTTCCCACCTGAGTACTGAGTACTTTATAAATAGCAAATCTAAAATGAATTTTCTACCAGCGATCATTAGCTCCCTTGACATCCATTAAACATTCTCACAAGCAGAGTGAAGTGACAAAAGGGATTGATTTTTACAGTATGCTTAATAGGGGAAAAGAAAGGAAGGTGTTGACGAGTCCTTTTTTTTCTGTCCTGATATCAGGAGGAATTTGAAATCAGTCAAATGACTTTTATCTGCAAAAAGAAAGCTAGGATTGGGGGCTAGAGGCAAGGGTGGGGACACAGAAGTAGCTTCCTCAGCATGCTGCTCAGCTGATTTCTGCATCCCTGACAGGCGAACATAAAGTTAGTTACCTAGTGCCAGCCACAGAGATGAATATGTCAGATTTAATGCTTCAAAATATATAGGGCCCAAGCCGGGAAGAAGAGGGTCCTCAGGAGGGAAGGGGACAGTATTAGGGAGAGAAAAAGAAAATAACCAATCTTTGCAGAGACCACTGAAGACATAAATGTGTTGATGCAATCTTTGGAGTCAGAGAAGGCCAGCATATGAGGCATCGTAGTTGAAAATTTAACTTTGATTTCAATTTTCATATTTGTCAGCAATAATTAGATTCAAGAAATGTTTTGCCACTGTTCTAAAATACTAATAAGTGAAGGCCTTTGTAGTGTGGTTAATGGAGTCTTTTTTTCTTAGTGGTCTAGGAAAATTCCATTAAAGCAAGAAGTCATACTGTATTATACTGCTTCAGCGTACGTTGCCGCGGCAGCCACAGTGACATCAACCCAGGGAGCCCTCAGTGTAACCACAGCTCCTCCCCCCAGGGTAGGAAGAGGTTTGGGTTCAAGTGGGCTCAGCTGTCTATCATTTCTGACCTGCAGAGACCCCCTTGATTTATACATGGGACTAGGGAGAAAGGAAGGCAAATTCAATAAAGCATCATTTTCTATGGGTGCACGTTCAAGCACTGCCCTTAGTAGCAGGTGGAAAAGAAGGCAGGGCATGGTGACGGGCAACGAGTCCCTCAGCTCCTGCCCAGGGGCAAGGATTCTACTCCCATCCCCCACCAGACAGGACACCTGCCGCTTAAGGAAGAAGTTTCACCTGGTGGCATATTTCCTAGTTCACCTGGATCTATGTGCTTCTCCTTTCAAGTCCTATACTGCCCTAGCAGTTGGGAAAGCTGTGTTACCCTGAGATCCGTTTGAAGCAAAGGCTGAAGGCCTACTAACTTTCCTTGAGGGGCATGCTTCTGTAATATCACAGGAAGCTTCCTGCATGCCAATCTGAGATTTCACTTTCTTGAATGAAAGAATGGATGACGGAATGCATGCGAGGTGTTGCGCTATGCTCTCCAGAGAGTCGGAGTGGGGGAGGAGATGCCGGGGGCACCTGACCTTCCTTGTGCTCGAATTTCCACTACCACTCACAGGCTGATGGGGATAAACTATTGTGTGTTGGACTGACTGGGATCTTTCTTTCTAGAACCATCTCCCACAGCAGAGTACAGGTAAGGAGACTATTACCTGTCAGCTTGTCCAGAATCCAGTGCATTCAAGGAGTCTGCATGATGCTTTAAATTTTTCTTTCTAAATTCTCAGGCGAAGCCCTCCAGTGTCAGGTGTAAAGCATCCCTACCATGAGGAAAGCCAAGAAAACTAGTGGACCTGCATCTATCCTTACCTCCCACACAGAATGTGCTTTTCCTTGCCTGGTAGCAGAGCTACTTGGAATTTACTAACTCAAGACTACAAGTGAAGGCTGGAGAGATAGCGCTCAGTGGGCTAAAACACCTGCTTAGGCAAGCTTAGGCAAATGCATGGTCTGCAGATTGATCCCCAGCACCACATGCCACACCAGCCCTGCTGCCAGGTGTGCTAAGCCAGCCATAGTCCTGGCGTGGTGGTGCATACCTGTAATCCCAGTGCTGGAGAGGCTGAAAGCAGGAGGATCATCATGAGTCTGAGTTTATAGTGAGACCCTGTAACAACCAAATGCATTAAGAAAGAAAGAGAGAGAGAGAGAGAGAGAGAGAGAGAGAGAGAGAGAGA